>NW_019265886.1:0-8957 GCF_002742605.1 Olea europaea var. sylvestris | reverse complement strand
TTCGTCATTTTTCGCGACGATGTCGAAATGGACTGAAATTTGGCAAGTTGATCGGAAACAAAAATCGCGCCGGGGGAAATTTCATCATTTTTCTAGTGTGTCGGAATTGGCTGAAATTTGGCAGTTTGATCCGAAATAAAAATCGCACTGGGAGCAATTTCGTCATTTTTCTCGACTGTGTCGGAATGGGCTCAAATTAGACGGGTTGATCGAAAACAAAAATCGCGCCGGGGGCTATTTCGTTATTTTTCTCGACTGAGTCGGAATTGGCTGAAATTTGGCTGTTTGATCGGAAATAAAAATCGCGCCGGCGGCAAATTCGTCATTTTTCTCGACTGTGTCGGAATGGGCTGAAATTCGACAGGTTTATCGGGAACAAAAATCGCGCCGAGACAATTTCGTCATTTTCTCGACTGTGTCGGAATTGGCTGAAATTTGGAAGTTTGATTTGAAATAAAAATCGCTCCGGGGGCAATTTCGTCATTTTTCTCTACTGTGTCGGAATGAGCTCATATTTGACAGGTTGATCGAAAACAAAAATCGCGCCGGGGGCAATTTCATCATTTTTCTCGACTGAGTCGGAATTGGCTAAAATTTGGCGGTTTGATCGGAAATAAAAATCGCGCCGGCGGCTATTTCGTCATTTTTCTCGACTGTGTCGGAATGGGTACAAATTTGACAGGTTTCTCGGGAACAAAAATCGCGCAGGGGGCAATTTCGTCATTTTTCTCGACTGTGTCGGAATGGGTACAAATTTGACAGGTTTCTCGGGAACAAAAATCGCGCAGGGGGCAATTTCGTCATTTTTCTCGACTGTGTCGGAATGGGTACAAATTTGACAGGTTTCTCGGGAACAAAAATCGCGCAGGGGGCAATTTCGTCATTTTTCTCGACTGTGTCGGAATGGGTACAAATTTGACAGGTTTCTCGGGAACAAAAATCGCGCAGGGGGCAATTTCGTCATTTTTCTCGACTGTGTCGGAATGGGTACAAATTTGACAGGTTTCTCGGGAACAAAAATCGCGCAGGGGGCAATTTCGTCATTTTTCTCGACTGTGTCGGAATGGGCTCAAATTTGACAGGTTGATCGAAAACAAAAATCGCGCCGGGGGCAATATCTTCATTTTTCTCGACTAAGTCGGAATTGGCTGAAATTTGGCAGTTTGATTGGAAATAAAAATCGCGCCGGTGGAAATTTCGTCATTTTTCTCGACTGTGTCGGAATGGGATCAAATTTGACAGGTTTATCGGGAACAAAAATAGCGCCGGGGTAATTTCGTCATTTTTCACGACTGTGTCGAAATGGGCTAAAATTTGACAAGTAGATCGAAAACAAAAATCGCGCCGTGGGCAATTTCGTCATTTTTCTCGACTGAGTCGGAATTGGCTGAAATTTGGCTGTTTGATCGGAAATAAAAATCGCGTTGGTAGCAATTTCGTCATTTTTCTCGACTGTATCGGAATGGGCTCAAATTTGACAGGTTTATCGGGAACAAAAATCGCGCCGGGGCAATGTCATCATTTTTCTCGACTGTGTCGGAATGGGCTCAAATTTGGCAGTTTGATCGGAAATAAAAATAGCGCCAGCGGCAATTTCGTCATTTTTCTCGACTGCGTCGGAATGGGCCCAAATTTGAAAGGTTTGTCGGCAACAAAAATCGCGCCAGGGCAATTTCGTCATTTTTCTCGACTGTGTTGGAATTGGCTGAAATTTGGCAGTTTGATCTGAAATAAAAATCGCGCCAGTGGCAATTTCGTCATTTTTCTCGACTGTGTCGGAATGGGCTCAAATTTGACAGGTTGATCAGGAACAAAAATCGCGCCGGGTGTAATTCCGTCATTTTTCGCGACTGTGTCGGAATTGGCTAAAATTTGAACGGTTGATCGGAAACAAAAATCGCGCCGTGAGTAAATTCGTGATTTTTCTCGACTGTGTCGAAATTGGCTGAAATTTGGTAGTTTGATCGGAAATAAAAATCCCATCGACGGCAATTTCTTCATTTTTCCCGACTGTGTCGGAATGGGCTCAAATTTGACAGGTTGATCGGGAACAAAAATAGCGCCGGGTGTAATTTCGTCATTTTACTCGACTGTGTCGGAATTGGCTGAAATTCGACAGTTTGATCGGAAATAAAAATCGCGCCGGCGGCAATTTCGTTGTTTTTCTCGACTGTGTCGGAATTCGCTCAAATTTGATAGGTTTATCGGGAACAAAAACCGCACCGGGTGTAATTTCGTCATTTTTCGCGACTGTGTCGGAATTGGCTAAAATTTGACTTGTTGATCGTAAACAAAAACCGCGCCGGGGGCAATTTCGTCATTTTTCTCGAATTTGTCGGAATTGGCTGAAATTTGGCAGTTTGATCTGAAATAAAAATCGCTCCGGGGGCAATTTCATCATTTTTTCTCGACTGTGTCGGAATGGGCTCATATTTGACAGGTTGATCGAAAACAAAATTCGCGCCGGGGGCAATTTCATCAATTTTCTCGACTGAGTTGGAATTGGCTGAAATTTGGCGGTTTGATCGGAAATAAAAATAGCGCCAGCGGCAATTTCGTCATTTTTCTCGACTGCGTCGGAATGGACCCAAATTTGAAAGGTTTATCGGCAACAACAATCGCGCCAGTGCAATTTCGTCATTTTTCTCGGCTGTGTTGGAATTGGCTGAAATTTGGCAGTTTGATCTGAAATAAAAATCGCGCCGGGGGCAATTTCGTAAATTTTCTCGACAGTGTCGGAATGGGCTCAAATTTGACAGGTTGATCGGAAACAAAAATCTCGTCGGGGGCAATTTCGTCATTTTTCACGACGATGTCGAAATGGACTAAAATTTGGCTGGTTGATAGGAAACAAAAATCGCGCCGGGGGCAACTTCGTCATTTTTCTCGACTGGGTCGGAATTGGCTGAAATTTGGCAGTTTGATCTGAAATAAAAATCGGGCTGGGGCAATTTCGTCATTTTTCTCGACTGTGTCGGAATGGGCTCAAATTTGATAGGTTGATCGGAAACAAAAATCCCGCCGGGGGCAATTTCGTCATTTTTCTCGACTGTGTCGGAATTGGCTGAAATTTGGCAGTTTGATCGGAAATAAAAATCGCGCCGGGGGCAATTTCGTAAAGTTTCTCGACAGTGTCGGAATGGGCTCAAATTTGACAGGTTGATCGGAAACAAAAATCTCGTCGGGGGCAAGTTTGTCATTTTTCGCGACGATGCCGAAATGGACTGAAATTTGGCAGGTTGATCGGAAACAAAAATCGCGCCGGGAGCAATTTCGTCATTTTTCTCGACTGTGTCGGAATTGGCTGAAATTTGGCAGTTTGATCTGAAATAAAAATCGCGCTGGGAGCAATTTCGTCATTTTTTTCGACTGTGTCGGAATGGGCTCAAATTAGACGGGTTGATCGAAAACAAAAATCGCACCGGGGGTAATTTCGTCATTTTTCTCGATTGAGTCGGAATTGGCTGAAATTTGGCTGTTTGATCGGAAATAAAAATCGCGCCGGCGGCAAATTCGTCACTTTTCTCGACTGTGTCGGAATGGGCTCAAATTCGACAGGTTTATCGGGAACAAAAATCGCGCCGAGACAATTTCGTCATTTTCTCGACTGTGTCGGAATTGGCTGAAATTTGACAGTTTGATCTGAAATAAAAATCGCTCTGGGGGCAATTTCGTCATTTTTCTCGACTGTGTCGGAATGAGCTCATATTTGACAGGTTGATCGAAAACAAAAATCGCGCCGGGGGCAATTTCATCATTTTTCTCGACTGAGTCGGAATTGGCTAAAATTTTGAGTTTGATCGGAAATAAAAATCGCGCCGGCGGCAATTTCGTCATTTTTCTCGACTGTTTCGGAATTGGCTGAAATTTGGCAGTTTGATCTGAATATAAAAATCGCACCACGGGCAATTTCGTCATTTTTCTCGACTGTGTCGGAATGGGCTCAAATTTCACAGGTTGATCGGGAACAAAAATCGCACCGGGTGTAATTTCGTCATTTTTCGCGACTGTGTTGGAATTGGCTGAAATTTGACTGGTTGTTCGGAAACAAAAACCTCGCCCGGGGCAAATTCGTCATTTTTCTCGACTGTGTCGGAATTGACTGAAATTTGGCAGTTTGATCGGAAATAAAAATCGCGTCGTCGGTAATTTCCTCATTTTTCTCGACTGTGTCGGAATGGGCTCAAATTTGACAGGTTGATCGAAAACAAAAATCGCGCCGGGGGCAATTTCGTTATTTTTGTCGACTGAGTCGGAATTGGCTGAAATTTGGCAGTTTGATCGGAAATAAAAATCGCGCCGACGGCAATTTCGTCATTTTTCTCGACTGTGTCGGAATGGGATCAAATTTGACAGGTTTATCGGGAACAAAAAAAGCGCCGGGGCAATTTCGTCATTTTTCACGACTGTGTCGGAATGGGATCAAATTTGACAAGTTGATCGAAAAAAAAATCGCACCGGGGGCAAATTTCGTCATTTTTGTCTACTGAGTCGGAATTGGCTGAAATTTGGCAGTTTGATCGGAAATAAAAATAACGCCGGTGGCAATTTCGTCATTTTCTCGACTGTGTCGGAATGGGCTCAAATTTGACAGGTTGATCGGGAACAAAAACCGCGCCGGGTGTAATTTCGTCATTTTTCGCGACTGTGTCGAAATTGGCTAAATTTTGACTTGTTGATCGGAAACAAAAATCGCGCCGGGGGCAATTTCGTCATTCTTCTCAACTGTGTCGGAATTGGCTGAAATTTGGCGGTTTGATCTGAAACAAAAATCGCGCCGGGGGCAATTTCGTCATATTTCTCGCCTGTGTCGGAATTGGCTGAAATTTGGCAGTTTGATCTGAAATAAAAATCGCGCCGGGGGCAATTTCATTATTTTTCTCGACTGTGTCGGAATTGGCTAAAATTTGACTGGTTGATCGGAAACAAAAATCGTGCCGGGGGCAATTTCGTCATTTTTCGCGACTGTGTCGGAATTGGCTGAAATTTGGCAGGTTGATCGGAAATAAAAGTCTCGCAGCTGGCAATTTCGTCATTTTTCTCGACTGTGTCGGAATGGGCTCAAATTTGACAGGTTTATTGGGAACAAAAACCGCGCCGGGTGTAATTTCGTCATTTTTCGTGACTGTGTCAAAATTGGCTAAAATTTGACTGGTTGATTGGATACAAAAACCACGTCGGGGTCAATTTCGTCATTTTTCTCGACTGTGTCGAAATTAGCTGAAATTTGACTTGTTGATCGGAAACAAAAACCGCACCGGGGGAAATTTCCTCATTTTTCTCGACTTTGTCGGAATTGGCTGAAATTTAGCACTTTGATCAGAAATAAAAATCGTGCCGGGGGCAATTTCGTCATTTTTCTCGACTGTGTCGGAATGAGCTCAAATTTGACAGGTTGATCAGAAACAAAAACCCGGTCGGGGGCAATTTCGTCATTTTTCTCTACTGTGTCGGAATTGGCTGAAATTTGGCAGTTTGATCGGAAATAAAAATCGCGCCGGGGGCAATTTCGTTAATTTTCTCGACAGTGTCGGAATAGGCTCAAATTTGACAGGTTGATCGGAAACAAAAATCTCGTCGGGGGCAATTTCGTCATTTTTCGCGACGATGTCGAAATGGACTGAAATCTGGCAAGTTGATCGGAAACAAAAATCGCGCCGGGGGAAATTTCGTCATTTTTCTAGTGTGTCGGAATTGGCTGAAATTTGGCAGTTTGATCTGATTATAAAAATCGCACCACGGGCAATTTCGTCATTTTTCTCGACTGTGTCGGAATGGGCTCAAATTTCACAGGTTGATCGGGAACAAAAATCGCGCCGGGGGTAATTTCGTCATTTTTCGCGACTGTGTCGGAATTGGCTGAAATTTGACTGGTTGTTCGGAAACAAAAACCTCGCCCGGGGTAAATTCGTCATTTTTCTCGACTGTGTCGGAATTGGCTGAAATTTGTCAGTTTGATCGGAAATAAAAATCGCGTCGTCGGCAATTTCCTCATTTTTCTCGACTGTGTCGAAATTGGCTCAAATTTGACAGGTTGATCGAAAACAAAAATCGCGCCGGGGGCAATTTCGTCATTTTTGTCACTGAGTCGGAATTGACTGAAATTTGGCAGTTTGATCGGAAATAAAAATCGCGCCGGCGGCAATTTCGTCATTTTTCTCGACTGTGTCGGAATGGGATCAAATTTGACAGGTTTATCGGGAACAAAAATAGCGCTGGGGTAATTTCGTCATTTTTCACGACTGTGTCGGAATGGGCTCAAATTTGACAAGTTGATCGAAAACAAAAATCGCGCCGGGGGCAATTTCGTCATTTTTGTCTACTGAGTCGGAATTGGCTGAAATTTGGCAGTTTGATCTGAAATAAAAATCGTACCGGGGGCAATTTCGTCATTTTTCTCGACTGTGTCGGAATGGGCTCAAATTTGACAAGTTGATCGAAAACAAAAATCGCGCCGGGGGCAATTTCGTCATTTTTCGCGACTGCGTCGGAATCGGCTAAAATTTGACTGATTGATCGGGAACAAAAATCGCGCCGGGGGCAATTTCGTCATTTTTCGCGACTGCGTCGGAATCGGCTAAAATTTGACTGATTGATCGGGAACAAAAATCGCGCCGGGGGCAATTTCGTCATTTTTGTCTACTGAGTCGGAATTGGCTGAAATTTGGCAGTTTGATCTGAAATAAAAATCGTACCGGGGGCAATTTCGTCATTTTTCTCGACTGTGTCGGAATGGGCTCAAATTTGACAGGTTGATCGGAAACAAAAACCCGATCGGGGGCAATTTCGTCATTTTTCTCTACTGTGTCGGAATTGCCTGAAATTTGGCAGTTTGATCGGAAATAAAAATCGCGCCGGGGGCAATTTCGTAAATTTTCTCGACAGTGTCGGAATGGGCTAAAATTTGATAGGTTGATCGGAAATAAAAATCGCGCCGGCGGCAAATTCGTCATTTTTCTCGACGATGTCGAAATGGACTGAAATTTGGCAAGTTGATCGGAAACAAAAATCGCGCCGGGGGAAATTTCATCATTTTTCTAGTGTGTCGGAATTGGCTGAAATTTGGCAGTTTGATCTGAAATAAAAATCGCACTGGGACCAATTTCGTCATTTTTCTCGACTATGTCGGAATGGGCTCCAATTAGACGGGTTGGTCGAAAACAAAAATCGCGCCGGGGGCAATTTCGTCATTTTTCTCGACTGAGTCGGAATTGGCTGAAATTTGGCGGTTTGATCGGAAATAAAAATCGCGCCGACGGCAATTTCGTCATTTTTCTCGACTGTGTCGGAATGGGCTCAAATTTGACAGGTTTTTCGGGAACAGAAATCGTGCCGGGTCAATTTCGTCATTTTTCTCGACTGTGTAGGAATTGGCTGAAATTTGGCAGTTTGATCTGAAATAAAAATCGCACCTGGGGCAATTTCGTCATTTTTCTCGACTGTGTTGGAATGGGCTCAAATTTGACAGGTTGATCGGGAACAAAAACTGCGCCGGGTGTAATTTCGTCTTTTTTCGCGACTGTGTCTGCATTGGCAAAAATTTGACTGGTTGATCGGAAACAAAAATCGCGCTGGGGTCAAATTCGTCATTTTTCTCGACTGTGTCGGAATTGCCTGAAATTTGGCAGTTTGATCGTAAATAAAAATTGGGTCGACGGTAATTTCGTCATTTTTCTCGACTGTGTAGGAATGGGCTCAAATTTGACAGGTTGATCGAAAACAAAAATCGCGCCGGGGGCAATATCTTCATTTTTCTCGACTAAGTCGGAATTGGCTGAAATTTGGCAGTTTGATAGGAAATAAAAATCGCGCCGGTGGACATTTCGTCATTTTTCTCGACTGTGTCGGAATGGGATCAAATTTGACAGGTTTATCGGGAACAAAAATAGCGCCGGGGTAATTTCGTCATTTTTCACGACTGTGTCGAAATGGGCTAAAATTTGACAAGTAGATCGAAAACAAAAATCGCGCCGTGGGCAATTTCGTCATTTTTCTCGACTGAGTCGGAATTGGCTGAAATTTGGCTGTTTGATCGGAAATAAAAATCGCGTTGGTAGCAATTTCGTCATTTTTCTCGACTGTATCGGAATGGGCTCAAATTTGACAGGTTTATAGGGAACAAAAATCGCGCCGGGGCAATGTCATCATTTTTCTCGACCGTGTCGGAATGGGCTCAAATTTGGCAGTTTGATCGGAAATAAAAATAGCGCCAGCGGCAATTTCGTCATTTTTCTCGACTGCGTCGGAATGGGCCCAAATTTGAAAGGTTTATCGGCAACAAAAATCGCGCCAGGGCAATTTCGTCATTTTTCTCGACTGTGTTGGAATTGGCTGAAATTTGGCAGTTTGATCTGAAATAAAAATCGCGCCGGTGGCAATTTCGTCATTTTTCTCGACTGTGTCGGAATGGGCTCAAATTTGACAGGTTGATCAGGAACAAAAATCGCGCCGGGTGTAATTCCGTCATTTTTCGCGACTGTGTCAGAATTGGCTAAAATTTGAACGGTTGATCGGAAACAAAAATCGCGCCGTGAGTAAATTCTTGATTTTTCTCGACTGTGTCGAAATTGGCTGAAATTTGGTAGTTTGATCGGAAATAAGAATCCCATCGACGGCAATTTCTTCATTTTTCCCGACTGTGTCGGAATGGGCTCAAATTTGACAGGTTGATCGGGAACAAAAATAGCGCCGGGTGTAATTTCGTCATTTTACTCGACTGTGTCGGAATTGGCTGAAATTCGAAAGTTTGATCGGAAATAAAAATCGCGCTGGCGGCAATTTCGTTGTTTTTCTCGACTGTGTCGGAATTCGCTCAAATTTGATAGGTTTATCGGGAACAAAAACCGCACCGGGTGTAATTTCGTCATTTTTCGGGACTGTGTCGGAATTGGCTAAAATTTGACTTGTTGATCGTAAACAAAAACCGCGCCGGGGGCAATTTCGTCATTTTTCTCGAA
>NW_019265885.1:0-8963 GCF_002742605.1 Olea europaea var. sylvestris | reverse complement strand
CGCGATTTTTATTTCAAATCAAACTGCCATATTTCAGCCAATTCCGACACAGTCGAGAAAAATGACGAAATTGCCCCCGTCGCATTTTTTTTGTTTCCGTTCGACCAGTCAAATTTTAGCAAATTCCGACACAGTTGCGAAAAATGACGAAATTACACCCGGCGATTTTTGTTCCCGATCAACCTGTCAAATTTGAGCCCATTCCGACACAGTCGAGAAAAATGACGAAATTGCGCCCAGCGCGATTTTTATTTCAGATCAAACTGCCAAATTTCAGCCAATTCCGACACAGTCGAGAAAAATGACGAAATTGCCCCCGGCGCGGTTTTTGTTTTCGATCAACAAGTCAAATTTTAGCCAATTTTGACACAGTCGCGAAAAATAACGAAACTACAACCGGCGCGATTTTTGTTCCCGATCAACCTGTCAAATTTGAGCCCATTCCGACACAGTCGAGAAAAATGACGGAATTGCCGTCGGCTCGATTTTTCGTTCCGATCAAACCGCCAAATTTCAGCCAATTCCAACACAGTCGAGAAAAATGGCGAAATTGCCCACGACGCAGTTTTTGTTTCCGATCAACCAGTCGAATTTTAGCCAATTCCGACACAGTCGCGAAAAATGACGAAATTGCCCTCGGCGCGATTTTTATTTCAAATCAAACTGCCATATTTCAGCCAATTCCGACACAGTCGAGAAATATGATGAAATTGCCCCCGCCGCGTTTTTTGTTTCCGTTCGATCAGTCAAATTTTAGCCAATTCCGACACAGTCGCGAAAAATAATGAAATTACACCCGGCGCGATTTTTATTCCCGATCAACCTGTCAAATTTAAGCCCATACCGACACAGTCGAGAAAAATGACGAAATTGCCCCCGGCGCGATTTTTGTTCCCGATCAACCTTTCAAATTTGAGCCCATTCCGACACAGTCGAGAAAAATGACGAAATTGCCGCCGACGAGATTTTTCTTTCTGATCAAACTGCCAATTCCGACACAGTCGAGAAAAATGACGACATTGCCCCCGGCGCGATTTTTGTTTCTGATCAAACTGTCAAATTTGAGCCCATACCGACACAGTCGAGAAAAATGACGAAATTACCCCCGGCGCGATTTTTGTTCACGATCAACCTTTCAAATTTGAGCCCATTTCGACACAGTCGAGAAAAATGACGAAATTGCCGCCGACGCGATTTTTATTTCAGATCAAACTGCCAAATTTCAGCCAATTCCGACACAGTCGAGAAAAATGACGAAATTGCCCCCAGCGCGGTCTTTGTTTCCGATCAACAAGTCAAATCACACCAGTCGCGATTTTTGTTCCCGATAAACCTGTCAAATTTAAGTTCATTCCGACACAGTCGAGAAAAATGACGAAATTGCTCCCGGCGGGATTTTTATTTTAGATCAAACTGCCAAATTTCAGCCAATTCCGACACAGTCGAGAAAAATGACGAAATTGCCCCCAGCGCGGTCTTTGTTTCCGATCAACCTGCCAAATTTTAGCCCATTCCGGCACCGTCGCGAAAAATGACGACATTGCCCCCGGCGCGATTTTTGTTCCCGATAAACCTGTCAAATTTGAGCCCATTCCGACACAGTCGAGAAAAATGATGAAATTGCCGCCGGCGCGATTTTTATTTCCAATCAAACTGCCAAATTTCAGCCAATACCAACACAGTCGCGAAAAATGACGAAATTACACCCGGCGCGATTTTTGATTCCGATCATCCTGTCAAATTTGAGCCTATTCCGACACAGTCGAGAAAAATGACGAAATTGCCCCCGGCGAGATTTTTGTTTCCGATCAACCTGTCAAATTTTAGCCAACTCCGACACAGTCGCGAAAAATGACGAAATTGCCCCATCGCGATTTTTGTTTCCGATGAACCTGTCAAATTTGAGCCCATTCCGACACAGTCGCGAAAAATGACGAAATCGCCAGCTGCGCGATTTTTGTTTCCGATCAACCTGTCAAATTTTAGCCCATTCTGATACAGTTGCGAAACATAGCGAAATTGCCCCCGTCGCGATTTTTGTTTCCGATCAACCTGTCAAACTTGAGCCCATTCCGACACAGTCGGGAAAAATGACGAAATCAAACCCGGCGCTATTTTTATTTCAGATCAAACTGCCAAATTTCAGCCAATTCCGACACAGTCGAGAAAAATGACGAAATTGCCCCCGGCGCAATTTTTGTTTCCGATCAACAAGTCGAATTTTAGCCAATTCCGACACAGTCGCGAAAAATGACGAAATTACACCCAGCGCGATTTTTGTTCCCGATAAAGCTGTCAAATTTGAGCCCATTCCAACACAGTCGAGAAAAATGACGAAATTGCCGACGGAGCGATTTTTATTTTCGATCAAACTGCCAAATTTCAGCCAATTTGGACACAATCGAGAAAAATGACGAAATTGCCCCCGTCGCGGTTTTTGTTTCCGTTCAACCAGTCAAATTTTAGCCAATTCCGACAAGTCGCGAAAAATGACGAAATTACCCCCCGCGCGATTTTTGTTCCCGATCAACCTGTCAAATTTGAGCCCATTCCGACACAGTCGAGAAAAATGACGAAATTGCCCCAGGCGCGATTTTTATTTCAGATCAAGCTGCCATATTTCAGCCAATTCCGACACAGTCGAGAAAAATGACGAAATTGCCCCCGGCGCGGTTTTTGTTCCCGATCAACCTGTCAAATTTGAGCCCATTCCGACACAGTAGAGAAAAATCACGAAATTGCCGTCGGCGCGATTTTTCTTTCCGATCAAACTGCTAAATTTAAGCCTATTCCGACGCAGTCGAGAAAAATGACGAAATTGCACCCTGCGCGATTTTTGTTTCCGATCAAACTGCCAAATTTGAGCCCATTCCGACACAGTCGAGAAAAATGACGAAATTGCCCCCGGCGCAATTTTTATTTCAGATCAAACTGCCAAATTTCAGCCAATTCCGACACAGTCGAGAAAAATGACGAAATTGCCCCCGGCACGATTTTTATTTCCGATCAACAAGTCAAATTTTAGCCAATTACGACAGAGTCGCGAAAAATAACGAAACTACACCCGGCGCGATTTTTGTTCCCGATTAACTAGTCAAAATTGAGACCATTCCGACACATTCGCGAAAAATGACGAAATTGCCAGCTGCGCGATTTTTTGTCCGACCAACCTGTCAAATTTTAGCCCATTCTGATACAGTCACGAAAAATAACGAAATTGCCCCCGGCGCGATTTTTGTTACCGATCAACTAGTCAAATTTGAGCACATTCCGACACAATCGAGAAAAATGACGAAATTGCCCCCGTCGCGATTTTTATTTCCGATCAACCTGTCAAATTTTAGCCAATTCCGACACAGTCTTGAAAAATGACGAAATTACACCCGGCGCGGTTTTTTATTTACGATCAACCTGTCAAATTTGAGCCCATTCCGACACAGGTGAGAAAAATGACGAAATTGCCCCCGGCGCGATTTTTATTTCAGATCAAACTGCCAAATTTCAGCCAATTCTGACACAGTCTAGAAAAATGACGAAATTGCCCCCGGCGCGGTTTTTGTTCCCGATCCACCTGTCAAATTTGAGCCCATTCCGACACAGTCGAGAAAAATGACGAAATTACCCCCGGCGCGATTTTTATTTCAGATCAAACTGCCAAATTTCAGCCAATTCCGACACAGTCGAGAAAAATGGCGAAATTGCCCCCGGCGCGGTTTTTGTTTCCGATCAACAAGTCAAATTTCAGCCAATTCCGAAACAGTATAGAAAAATGACGAAATTGCCCCGATTTTTATTTCCAATCAAACTGCCAAATTTCAGCCAATACCAACACAGTCGGGAAAAATAACGAAATTACACCCGGCGCGATTTTTGTTTCCGATCAACATGTCAAATTTGAGCCCATTCTGACACAATTTCGAAAAATGACGAAATTGCCCCCGACGCGATTTTTGTTTCCGATCAACCTGTCAAATTTCAACCCATTCCGACATCGTCACGAAAAATGACGAAATTGCCCCAGCGCGATTTTTGTTTCCAATCAACCTGTCAAATTTTAGCCAATGCCGACACAGTCGCGAAAAATAACGAAATTACACCCGGCGCGCTTTTTGTTCCCGATCAACCAGTCAAATTTTAGCCCATTCGGACACAGTCGTGAAAAATGACGAAATTGCCAGCTACGCGATTTTTATTTCCGATCAACCTGCCAAATTTCAGCCAATTCCGACACAGTGGAGAAAAATGACGAAACTGCCCCCGGCGCGATTTTTGTTTCCGATCAACCAGTCAAATTTTGGCCAATTCCGACACAGTCATGAAAAATGACGAAATTACACCCGGCTCGATTTTTGTTCACGATCAACCTATCAAATTTGAGCCCATTCCGACACAGTCGAGAAAAATGACGAAATTACCCCCGGCGCGATTTTTGTTCACGATCAACCTTTCAAATTTGAGCCCATTTTGACACAGTCGAGAAAAATGACGAAATTGCCGCCGACGCGATTTTTATTTCAGATCAAACTGCCAAATTTCAGCCAATTCCGACACAGTCGAGAAAAATGACGAAATTGCCCCCAGCGCGGTTTTTGTTTCCGATCAACAAGTCAAATCACACCAGTCGCGGTTTTTGTTCCCGATAAACCTGTCAAATTTAAGTTCATTCCGACACAGTCGAGAAAAATGACGAAATTGCTCCCGGCGGGATTTTTATTTTAGATCAAACTGCCAAATTTCAGCCAATTTCGACACAGTCGAGAAAAATAACGAAATTGCCCCCGGCGCGATTTTTGTTCCCGATAAACCTGTCAAATTTGAGCCCATTCCGACACAGTCGCGAAAAATGACGAAATCGCCAGCTGCGCGATTTTTGTTTCCGATCAACCTGTCAAATTTTAGCCAATTCCGACACAGTCGCGAAAAATGACGAAATTGCCCCATCGCGATTTTTGTTTCCGATGAACCTGTCAAATTTGAGCCCATTCCGACACAGTCGCGAAAAATGACGAAATCGCCAGCTGCGCGATTTTTGTTTCCGATCAACCTGTCAAATTTTAGCCAATTCCGACACAGTCGCGAAAAATGACGAAATTGCCCCATCGCGATTTTTGTTTCCGATGAACCTGTCAAATTTGAGCCCATTCCGACACAGTCGCGAAAAATGACGAAATCGCCAGCTGCGCGATTTTTGTTTCCGATCAACCTGTCAAATTTTAGCCCATTCTGATACAGTTGCGAAACAAAGCGAAATTGCCCCCGTCGCGATTTTTGTTTCCGATCAACCTGTCAAACTTGAGCCCATTCCGACACAGTCGGGAAAAATGACGAAATCAAACCCGGGGCGATTTTTATTTCAGATCAAACTGCCAAATTTCAGCCAATTCCGACACAGTCGAGAAAAATGACGAAATTGCCCCCGGCACGATTTTTATTTCCGATCAAACTGCTAAATTTAAGCCTATTCCGACACAGTCGAGAATAATGACGAAATTGCCCCCGGCACGATTTTTATTTCCGATCAAACTGCTAAATTTAAGCCTATTCCGACACAGTCGAGAATAATGACGAAATTGCCCCCGGCACGATTTTTATTTCCGATCAAACTGCTAAATTTAAGCCTATTCCGACACAGTCGAGAATAATGACGAAATTGCCCCCGGCACGATTTTTATTTCCGATCAAACTGCTAAATTTAAGCCTATTCCGACACAGTCGAGAATAATGACGAAATTGCCCCCGGCACGATTTTTATTTCCGATCAAACTGCTAAATTTAAGCCTATTCCGACACAGTCGAGAATAATGACGAAATTGCCCCCGGCACGATTTTTATTTCCGATCAAACTGCTAAATTTAAGCCTATTCCGACACAGTCGAGAATAATGACGAAATTGCCCCCGGCACGATTTTTATTTCCGATCAAACTGCTAAATTTAAGCCTATTCCGACACAGTCGAGAATAATGACGAAATTGCCCCCGGCACGATTTTTATTTCCGATCAAACTGCTAAATTTAAGCCTATTCCGACACAGTCGAGAATAATGACGAAATTGCCCCCGGCACGATTTTTATTTCCGATCAAACTGCTAAATTTAAGCCTATTCCGACACAGTCGAGAATAATGACGAAATTGCCCCCGGCGCGATTTTTGTTTCCGATGAACCTGTCAAATTTGAGCCCATTCCGACACAGTCGCGAAAAATGACGAAAATACCCCCCGCGCGATTTTTGTTCCCGATTAACTAGTCAAAATTGAGCCCATTCCGACACATTCGCGAAAAATGACGAAATTGCCAGCTGTGCGATTTTTTTTCCGACCAACCTGTCAAATTTTAGCCCATTCTGATACAGTCGCGAAAAATAACGAAATTGCCCCCGGCGCGATTTTTGTTACCGATCAACTGGTCAAATTTGAGCACATTCCGACACAATTGAGAAAAATGACGAAATTGCCCCCGTCGCGATTTTTATTTCCGATCAACCTGTCAAATTTTAGCCAATTCCGACACAGTCGCGAAATATGACGAAATTACACCCGGCGCGGTTTTAGTTCCCGATCCACCTGTCAAATTTGAACCCATTCCGACACAGTCGAGAAAAATGACGAAATTACCCCCTGCGCGATTTTTATTTCAGATCAAACTGCCAAATTTCAGCCAATTCCGACACAGGCTAGAAAAATGACGAAATTGCCCCCGGCGCGATTTTTATTTCAGATCAAACTGCCAAATTTCAGCCAATTCCGACACAGTCTAGAAAAATGACGAAATTGCCCCCGGCGCGGTTTTAGTTCCCGATCCACCTGTCAAATTTGAACCCATTCCGACACAGTCGAGAAAAATGACGAAATTACCCCCTGCGCGATTTTTATTTCAGATCAAACTGCCAAATTTCAGCCAATTCCGACACAGTCGAGAAAAATGGCGAAATTGCCCCCGGCGCGGTTTTTGTTTCCGATCAACAAGTCAAATTTCAGCCAATTCCGAAACAGTATAGAAAAATGACGAAATTCCCCGATTTTTATTTCCAATCAAACTGCCAAATTTCAGCCAATACCAACACAGTCGGGAAAAATAACGAAATTACACCCGGCGCGATTTTTGTTTCCGATCAACCTGTCAAATTTGAGCCCATTCCGACACAATTTCGAAAAATGACGAAATTGCCCACGACGCGATTTTTGTTTCCGATCAACCTGTCAAATTTCAACCCATTCCGACATCGTCACGAAAAATGACGAAATTGCCCCAGCGCGATTTTTGTTTCCAATCAACCTGTCGAATTTTAGCCAATGCCGACACAGTCGCGAAAAATAACGAAATTACACCCGGCGCGCTTTTTGTTCCCGATCAACCAGTCAAATTTTAGCCCATTCGGACACAGTCGTGAAAAATGACGAAATTGCCAGCTACGCGATTTTTATTACCGATCAACCTGCCAAATTTCAGCCAATTTCGACACAGTGGAGAAAAATGACGAAACTGCCCCCGGTGCGATTTTTGTTTCCGATCAACCGGTCAAATTTTAGCCAATTCCGACACAGTCATGAAAAATGACGAAATTACACCCGGCTCGGTTTTTGTTCACGATCAACCTATCAAATTTGAGCCCATTCCGACACAGTCGAGAAAAACAACGAAATTACCGCCGGCGCGATTTTTATTTCCGATCAAACTGCCAAATTTCAGCCAATTCCGACACAGTCGAGAAAAATGACGAAATTGCCCCCGACGCGGTTTTTGTTTCAAATCAACAGTCAAATTTTAGCCAATTCCGACACAGTCGCGAAAAATGACGAAATTGCCCCCGGCGCGATTTTTATTTCAGATCAAACTGCCATATTTCGGCCAATTCCGACACAGTCGAGAAAAATGACGAAATTGCCCCAGCAGCGTTTTTGTTTCCGTTCGACCAGTCAAATTTTAGACAATTCCGACACAGTCGCGAAAAATGACGAAATTACACCCGGCGGTTTTTGTTCCCGATCAACCTGTTAAATTTGAGCCCATTCCGACACAGTCGAGAAAAATGACGAAATTGCCACCGGCGCGATTTTTATTTCAGATCAAACTGCCAAATTTCAGCCAATTCCGACACAGTCGAGAAAAATGACGAAATTGCCACCGGCGCGATTTTTATTTCAGATCAAACTGCCAAATTTCAGCCAATTCCGACACAGTCGAGAAAAATGACAAAATTGCGCCCGGCGCGATTTTTGTTTCCGATCAACAAGTCAAATTTTAGCCAATTCCGATACAGTCGCGAAAAATAACGAAACTACACCCGGAGCGATTTTTTTTTCCGATCAACCAGTCAAAATTGAGCCCATTCCGACACATTCGCGAAAAATGATGAAATTGCCAGCTGCGCGATTTTTATTTTCCGATCAACCTGTCAAATTTTAGCCCATTCTGATACAGTCGCGAAAAATAACGAAATTGCCCCCGGCGCGATTTTTGTTTCCGATCAACCGGTCAAATTTGAGCTCATTCCGACACAGTCGACAAATATGACGAAATTACCCCCGGCGCGATTTTTATTTTAGATCAAACTACCAAATTTCAGCCAATTCCGATACAGTCGAGAAAAATGACGAAATTGCACCCGGGACGATTTTTGTTTCCGATCAACCTGTCAAATTTTAGCCCCCCGTTCCGACACAGTAGAGAAAAATGACGAAATTGCCCCCGGCGCGTTTTTTGTTCCCGATCGACCTGTCAAATTTGAGCCAATTTCGACAAGTCGCGAAAAATGACGAAATTACCCCCCGCGCGATTTTTGTTCCCGATCAACCTGTCAAATTTGAGCCCATTCCGACACAGTCGAGAAAAATGACGAAATTGCCCCAGGCGCGATTTTTATTTCAGATCAAGTTGCCATATTTCAGCCAATTCCGACACAGTCGAGAAAAATGACGAAATTGCCCCCGGGGCGGTTTTTGTTCCCGATCAACCTGTCAAATT
>NW_019265884.1:0-8969 GCF_002742605.1 Olea europaea var. sylvestris | reverse complement strand
GAACGCTTGGATAGTCAACCTACGAAGAATCGAGTGTAACTTTTGCACACGATGTCCGTTTTGGGCTCATAAGTACTTTTTAGTAAAGTAGTGACCGTTTTGGATTGAACTCACCACTTCGTCGTGACGCATGAGGGATTTTGGCCATTTTTCAAAATAATGAGCACTTTTATATTTGGAACGCTTGGATAGTCGGCGTACAAAGAATCGAGCGTAACTTTTGCACACGATGTCCGTTTTGGGCTCATAAGTACTTTTTGGAAATGTAGTGACCGTTTTGGATTGAACTCACCACTTCGTCGTGACGTATGAGGGATTTTGGCCATTTTTCGAAAGAATGAGCACTTTTATAGTTGGAACGCTTGGATAGTCAACGTACAAAGAATCGAGCGTAACTTTTGCACACGATGTCCGTTTTGGGCTCATAAGTACTTTTTGGAAATGTAACGACCGTTTTGGATTGAACTCATCACTTCGTTGTGTCGTATGAGGGATTTTGGCCATTTTTCAAAAGAATGAGCATTTTTATATTTGGAACGCTTGGTTAGTCGACGTACGAAGAATCGAGCGTAACTTTTGCACACGATGTCCGTTTTAGCCCATAAGTACTTTTTGGAAATGTAGCGACCGTTTTTGTTTGAACTCACCACTTCATCGTGACGTATGAGGGATTTCGACCATTTTTCGAAAGAATAGGCACTTTTATATTTGGAACGCTTGGATAGTCAACCTACGAAGAATCTAGTGTAACTTTTGCACACGATATCCGTTTTGGGCTCATAAGTACTTTTTGGAAATGTAGTGACCGTTTTGGATTGAACTCACCACTTCGTTGTGACGTATGAGGGATTTTCGGCCATTTTTCGAAAGAATGAGCACTTTTATATTTGGAACGCTTGGATAGTCGGCGTACGACGAATCGAGCGTAACTTTTGCACATGATGTCCGTTTTGGGCCCATAAGTACTTTTTTGAAATGCAGCGACCGTTTTGGATTGAACTCACCATTTCGTCGTGACGCACGAGGGATTTTGGCCATTTTTCAAAAGAATGAGCACTTTTATATTCGGAACGCTTGGATAGTCGGCATGTGAAGAATCGAGCGTAAATTTTGCACACGATGTCCGTTTTGGGGACATAAGTACTTTTTGGAAATGTAGCGACCCTTTTGGATTGAACTTACCACTTCATCGTGATTGGATTTCGGCCATTTTTCGAAAGAATGAACACTTTTATATTTGGAACGCTTGGATAGTCGGCGTTCGAAGAATCGAGCGTAACTTTTGCACACGATGTCTGTTTTGGGCCCATAAGTACTTTTTGGAAATGTAGCGAACATTTTGGATTGACCTCACTACTTCGTCGTGACGTACGAGGGATTTTGGCTGTTTTTCGAAAAAATGAGCACTTTTATATTTTGAACGCTTGGATAGTCGGCGAACTAAGAATCGAGCGTAACTTTTGCACACGATGTCTGTTTTGGGCCCATAAGTACTTTTTGGAAAGGTAGCGGCCCTTTTGGATTATACTCAACACTTCGTCGCGACGTATGAGGGATTTTGGACATTTTTCGAAAGAATGAGCACTTTTATATTTGGAACGCTTGGATAGTCGGCGTACGAAGAATCGAGCGTAACTTTTGCACACGATTTCCGTTTTGGGCCCATAAGTACTTTTTTGAAATGTAGCGACCGTTTTGGATTGAACTCACCACTTCGTCGTGACGTACGAGGGATTTTGGCTGTTTTTTGAAAGAATGAGCACTTTTATATTTTGAACGCTTGGATAGTCGGCGAACTAAGAATCGAGCGTAACTTTTGCACACGATGTCTGTTTTGGGCCCATAAGTACTTTTTGGAAAGGTAGCGGCCCTTTTGGATTATACTCAACACTTCGTCTCGACGTATGAGGGATTTCAGCCATTTTTTGAAAGAATGAGCACTTTTATATTTTGAACGCTTGGATAGTCGACGTACGAAGAATCGAGCCTAACTTTTGCACACGATGTCCATTTCGGGCCCATAAGTACTTTTTGGAAATGTAGCGACCGTTTTGGATTGAACTCACCACTTCATCGTGGCCTATGAGAGATTCCAGCCATTTTTCGAAAGATTGAGCACTTTTATATTTGGAACGCTTGGATAGTCGGCGTACGAAGAATGGAGCGTTACTTTTACACACGGTGTCCGTTTTGGGCCCATAAGTACTTTTTGGAAATGGGGCGACTGTTTTGGATTGAACTCACCACTTCGTGGTGACGAATGAGGGATTTCGGCCTTTTTTTGAAAGAATGAGCACTTTTATATTTGGAACGCTTGGACAGTCGGCGTACAAAGAGTCGAGCATAACATTTGCACACGATGTCCGTTTTGGGCCCATAAGTACTTTTTGGAAATGTAGCGACCGTTTTGGATTGAACTCACCACTTCGTCATGTCGTATGAGGGATTTTGGCCATTTTTCGAAAGAATGAGCACTTTTATATTTGCAACGCTTGGATAGTCCGCGTACGACGAATCGAGCGTAACTTTTGCACACGATGTCCGTTTTGGGCCCATAAGTACTTTTTGGAAATGTAGTGACCGTTTCGAATTGAACAGACCTCTTCGTCGTGACGTACGATGGATTTTGGCCATTTTTTGAAAGAATGAGTACTTTTATATTTGGAACGCTTGGATAGTCGGCGTACTAAGAATCGAGCGTAACTTTTGCACACGATGTCCGTTTTGGGCCCATTTGTACTTTTTGGAAATGTAACGGCCATTTTGAATTAAACTCACCACTTCGTCGTGACGTACGAGGGATTTCGGCCATTTTTTGAAAGAATGTGCACTCTTATAACGCTTGGATAGTCGACGTACGAAGAATCGAGCGTAACTTTTGCACACGATGTCCTTTTTGGGCTCATAAGTACTTTTTGGAAATGTAGCAACCGTTTTGGATTGAACTCACCAGTTCGTCATGACGTACGAGGGATTTTGGCCATTTTTTGAAAGAATGAGCGCTTTTATATTTGGAACGCTTGGATAGTCGGCGTACGAAGAATCGAGAGTAACTTTTGAACACGATATCTGTTTTGGGCACATAAGTACTTTTTGGAAATATAGCGACCGTTTTGGATTGAACTCACCACTTCGTGGTGACGTATGAGGGATTTCGGCCATTTTTCGAAAGAATCAATACTTTTATATTTGGAACGCTTGGATAGTCGGCGTACGAAGAATCGAGCGTAACTTTTGCACACGATGTCCGTTTAAGCCCATAAGTACTTTTTGGAAATGTGGCGACCGTTTTGGGTTGAACTCACCACTTCATCGTGACGTATGAGGAATTTCGGCCATTTTTCGAAAGAATAAGCACTTTTATGTTTGGAACGCTTGGATAGTCGACCTACGAAGTATCGAGCGTAACTTTTGCACACGATGTCCGTTTTGGGCTCATAAGTAATTTTTGGAAATGTAGTGACTGTTTTGGATTGAACTCACCACTTCGTCGTGACGTATGAGGGATTTTCGGCCATTTTTCGAAAGAATGAGCACTTTTATATTTGGAACGCTTTGATAGTCGGCGTACGACGAACCGAGCGTAACTTTTGCACACGATGTCCGTTTTGGGCCCATAATTACTTTTTGGAAATGTGGCGACCGTTTTGGATTGAACTCACCATTTCGTCGTGACGCACGAGGGATTTTGGCCGTTTTTCAAAAGAATGAGCACTTTTATATTCGGAACGCTTGGATAGTCGCCGTATGAAGAATCGAGCGTAACTTTTGCACACGATGTCCGTTTTGGGGACATAAGTACTTTTTGGAAATGTAGCTACCCTTTTGGATTGAACTCACCACTTCATCGTGATGGGATTTCGGCCATTTTTCGAAGCAATGAACACATTTATATTCGGAACGCTTGGATAGTCGGCGTACGAAGAATCGAGCATAACTTTTGCACACGATGTCTGTTTTGGGCCCATAAGTACTTTTTGGAAATGTAGCGAACGTTTTGGATTGAACTCACCACTTCGTCGTGACGTACGAGGGATTTTGGCTATTTTTCGAAAGAATGAGCACTTTTATATTTTGAACGCTTGGATAGTCGACGTACTAAGAATCGAGGGTAACTTTTGCACACGATGTCCGTTTTAGGCACATAAGTACTTTTTGAAAACGTAGCGACCGTTTTGGATTGAACTCAACACTTCGTCGTGATGAATGAGGGATTTCGGCCCTTTTTCGAAAGAATCAGCACTTTTATATTTGGAACGCTTGGATAGTCTACGTACGAAGAATTGAGCTTAACTTTTGCACACGATGTCCGTTTTGGGCTCATAAGTACTTTTTGGAAATGTAGCGACCGTTTTGGATTGAACTCACCACTTCGTCATGTCGTATGAGGGATTTTGGCCATTTTTCGAAAGAATGAGCACTTTTATATTTGGAACGCTTGGACAGTCGGCGTTCGAAGAATCGAGCGTAACTTTTGCACACGATGTCCGTTTTAGGCCCATAAGTACTTTTTGGAAATGTAGCGACGATTTTGGATTGAACTCACCACTACGTGGTGACGAATGAGGGATTTCGACCATTTTTTGAACGAATGAGCACTTTTATATTTGGAACGCTTGGACAGTCGGCGTACGAAGAATCGAGCATAACTTTTGCACATGATGTCCGTTTTGGGCCCATAACTACTTTTTGGAAATGGAGCGACCGTTTTGGATTGAACTCACCACTTCGTCGTGTCGTATGCGGGATTTCGGCCATATTTCGAAAGAATGAGCACTTTTATATTTTGAACGCTTGGATAGTCAGCGAACTAAGAATCGAGCCTAACTTTTGCACACGGTGTCCATTTTGGGCCCATAAGTACTTTTTGGAAGTGTAGCGACCGTTTTGGATTGAACTCACCACTTCATCGTGACACATGAGGGATTTTAGGCCATTTTTCGAACGAATGAGCACTTTTATATTTGGAACGCTTGGATAGTCGGTGTACGAAGAATCGAGCGTAACTTTTGCACACGATTTCCATTTTGGGCCCATAAGTACTTTTTGGAAATGTAACGACCGTTTTGGATTGAACTCACCACTTCATTGTGGTGTATGAGTGATTTCGGCCATTTTTCGAAAGAATGAGCACTTTTATATTTGGAACGCTTGGATAGTCAACGTACGAAGAATCGAGCTTTTCTTTTGCACGCGATGTCCGTTTTGGGTACATAAGTACTTTTTGGATATGTAGCGTCCCTTTTGGATTGAACTCACCACTTCGTCGTGACATATGAGGGGTTTCGGTCATTTTTCGAAAGAAGGAGCACTTTTATATTTGGAACGCTTGGATAGTCGACATACGAAGAATCGAGCGTAACTTTTGCACACGATGTCCGTTTTGGGCTCATAAGAACTTTTTGGAAATGTAGTGACCGTTTTGGATTGAACTCACCACTTTGTCGTGACGTATGGGGGAATTTTGGCCATTTTTCGAAAGAATGAGCACTTCTATATTTGGAACGCTTGGACAGTCGGCGTTCGAAGAATCAAGCGTAACTTTTGCACACGATGTCCGTTTTAGGCCCATAAAGACTTTTTGGAAATGTAGGGACCGTTTTGGATTGAACTCAACACTTCGTCGTGACGAATGAGGGATTTCGACCATTTTTCGAAAGAATAAGCACTTTTGTATTTGGAACGCTTGGATAGTCGACGTACGAAGAATTGAGCGTAACTTTTGCACACGATGTCCGTTTTGGGCTCATAAGTACTTTTTGGAAATGTAGCGACCGTTTTGGATTGAATTCACCACTTATTCGTGACGTATGAAGGATTTTCAGCCATTTTTCTAAAAAATGAGCACTTTTATATTTGGAACACTTGGACAGTCGACGTTCTAAGAATCAAGCGTAACTTTTGCACACGATGTCCGTTTTAGGCCCATAAGTACTTTTTGGAAATGTAACGACCGTTTTGGATTGAACTCAACACTTCGTCGTGACGAATGAGGGATTTCGGCCATTTTTCAAAAGAATGAGCACTTTTATATTTGGAACGCTTGGATAGTCGACGTACGAAGAATCGAGCGTAACTTTTGCACACGCTGTCCATTTTGGGCTCATAATTACTTTTTGGAAATGTTGCGACCGTTTTGGATTGAACTCACCACTTCGTCGTGTCGTATGAGGGATTTCGGCCATTTTTTGAAAGAATGAGCATTTTTATATTTGGAACGCTTGGTTAGTCGGCGTACGAAGAATCGAGCGTAACTTTTGCACACAATGTTCGTTTTGGCCCATAAGTACTTTTTGGAAAAGCAGCGGCCGTTTTGGATTGAACTCACCACTTCATCGTGACGTATGAGGGATTTCGGCCATTTTTCGAAAGAATAAGCACTTTATATTTGGAACACTTGGATAGCCGACCTTCGAAGAATCGAGCGTAACTTTTGCACACGATTTCCGTTTTGGGCTCATAAGTACTTTTTGAAAGTGTGGCGACCGTTTTGGATTGAACTCACCACTTCGTCGTGACGTATGAGGCATTTTCGGCCATTTTTCAAAAGAATGAGCACTTTTATATTGGAACACTTGGATAGTCGGCGTACGAAGAATCAAGCATATCTTTTGCACACGATGTCCGTTTTGGGCCCATAAGTACTTTTTGGAAATGTAGCGACCGTTTTGGATTGAACTCACCAATTCGTCGTGACGCAAGAGGGATTTTGGCCATTTTTTGAAAGGATAAGCACTTTTATATTTGGAATGCTTGGATAGTCGGCGTATGAAGAATCGAGCGTAACTTTTGCACACGATGTCCGTTTTGGGCACATAAGTACGTTTTGGAAATGTAGCGACCCTTTTGGATTGAACTCACCACTTCGTCTTGACGGGATTTCTGCCATTTTTCGAAAGAATGGGCACTTTTATACTTGGAACGCTTGGATAGTCGACGTACGAAGAATCGAGCGTAACTTTTGCACACGATGTCCATTTTGGGCTCATAAGTACTTTTTGGAAATGTAGCGCCCGTTTTGGATTGAACTCACCAATTCGACGTGACGTACGAGGGATTTTGGCCATTTTTTGAAGGAATGAGCACTTTTATATTTGGAACGCTTGGATGGTCAACGTACAATGAATCGAGCGTAACTTTTGCACAAGATGTCCGTTTTGCGCTCACAAGTACTTTTAGGAAATGTAGCGATCGTTTTGGATTGAACTCAACACTTCGTCGTGACGAATGAGGGATTTTAGCCATTTTTTGAAAGAATGAGCACTTTTATATTTGGAACGCTTGGATAGTCTACGTACGAAGAATCGAGCGTAACTTTTGCACACGATGTCCATTTTGGGCTCATAAGTACTTTTTGGAAATGTAGCGACCGTTTTGGATTGAACTCACCAATTCGTCGTGACGTACGAGGGATTTTGGCCATTTTTCAAAAGAATGAGCACTTGCATATTCGGAACGCTTGGATTGTCAGCGTACGAAGAATTGAGCGTAACTTTTGCACACGGTGTCCGTTTTAGGCCCTAAGTACTTTTTGGAAATGTAGCGACCGTTTTGGATTGAACTCACCAATTCGTCGTGACGTACGAGGGATTTTGGCCATTTTTTGAAGGAATGAGCACTTTTATATTTGGAACGCTTGGATAGTCTACGTACGAAGAATCGAGCGTAACTTTTGCACACGATGTCCATTTTGGGCTCATAAGTACTTTTTGGAAATGTTGGAACCATTTTGGATTGAACTCACCCCTTCGACGTGACGTACGAGGGATTTTTTCCTTTTTTCGAAAGAATGAGCACTTTAATATTTGGAACGCTTGGATAGTCGGCATACGAAGAATCAAGCGTAAATTTTGCACACGATGTCCGTTTTAGGCAAATAAGTACTTTTTGGAAATGTAGCGACCGTTTTGGATTGAAGTCACCACTTCATGGTGACGTATGAGGGATTTTGGCCATTTTTCGAAAGAATGAGCACTTTTATATTTGGAACGCTTGGATAGTCGGCGTACGAAGAATCGAGCGTAACTTTTGCACACAATGTCCGTTTTGGGCACATAAGTACTTTTTGGAAATGGGGCGACCGTTTTGGATTGAACTCACCACTTCGTGGTGACATATGAGGGATTTCGGCCATTTTTTGAAAGAATGAGCACTTTTATATTTGGAACGCTTGGACAGTCGGCGTTCGAAATATCGAGCGTAACTTTTGCAAATGATGTCCGTTTTAGGTCCATAAGTACTTTTAGGAAATGTAGCGATCGTTTTGGATTGAACTCAACACTTCGTCGTGACGAATGAGGGATTTTAGCCATTTTTTGAAAGAATGAGCACTTTTATATTTGGAACGCTTGGATAGTCTACGTACGTAGAATCGAGCGTAACTTTTGCACACGATGTCCGTTTTCAGCGCATAAGTACTTTTTGGAAATGTGGCGAACGTTTTGGATTGAACTCACCACTTCGTCGTGACGTATGAGGGATTTCGGCCATTTTTCGAAGGAATAAGAACTTTTATATTTGGAACGCTTGGATAGTCTACGTACGTAGAATCGAGCGTAACTTTTGCACACGATGTCCGTTTTGGGCCCATAAGTACTTTTTGGAAATGTAGCGACCGTTTTGGATTGAACTCACCACTTCGTCGCGACGTATGAGGGATTTTCGGCCATTTTTCGAAAGAATGAGCACTTTTATATTTGGAACGCTTGGATAGTCGGTGTACAAAGAATCGAGCGTAACTTTTGCACACGATGTCCGTTTTGGGCTCATAAGTACTTTTTGGAAATGTAGCGACCGTTTTAGATTGAACTCACCAATTCGACGTGACGTACGAGGGATTTTGGCCATTTTTTGAAGGAATGAGTACTTTTATATTTGGAACGCTTCGATAGTCGGCGTACGAAGAATCGAGCGTAACTTTTGCACGCGATGTCTGTTTTGGGCACATAAGTACTTTTTGGAAATGTAAC
>NW_019265883.1:0-8975 GCF_002742605.1 Olea europaea var. sylvestris | reverse complement strand
GGATAGTCGGCGTATGAAGAATTGAGCGTAACTTTTGCACACGGTGTCCGTTTTGGGCCCATAAGTACTTTGTGGAAATGTAGGGACCCTTTCGGATTGAACTCACCACATCGTCGTGACGTATGACGGATTTCGGCCATTTTTTGAAAGAATTAGCACTTTTATACTTGGAAGGCTTGGATAGTCGGCGTACGAAGAATTGAGGGTACCTTTTGCACACGGTGTCCGTTTTGGGCCCATAAGTACTTTGTGGAAATGTAGGGACCCTTTCGGATTGAACTCACCACATCGTCGTGACGTATGACGGATTTCGGCCATTTTTTGAAAGAATGACCAGTTTTAAGTTCGGAAGGCTTGGATAGTCGGCGTACGAAGAATTGAGGGTACCTTTTGCACACGGTGTCCGTTTTGGGCCCATAAGTAATTTTTGGAAATGTAGCGACCCTTTTGGATTGAACTCACCACTTCGTTGTGACGTATGAGGGATTTTGGCCATTTTTAGGAATGAGTGAGCAGTTTTATGTTTGGAAGGCTTGGATAGTCAGCGTACGAAGAATTGAGCATAACTTTTGCACACGGTGTCCGTTCTGGGCCCATAAGTCCTTTTTGGAAATGTAGCGACCGTTTTGGATTGAACTCACCACTTCATCGTGACGTATGACGAATTTTTGCCATTTTTTGAAAGAATTAGTGCTTTTATACTTGGAAGGCTTGGATAGTCGGCGTTCGAAGAATTGAGGGTACCTTTTGCACACGGTGTCCGTTTTCGGCGCATAAGTACCTTTTGGAAATGTAGCGACCCTTTTGGATTGAACTCACTACTTCGTCGTGATGTATGCGGGATTTTGGCCATTTTTTGGAAAGTGTGAGTAGTTTTATGTTTGGAAGGCTTGGATAGTCAGCGTACGAAGAATTGAGCGTAACTTTTGCACACGGAGTCCGTTCTAGGCCCATAAGTACTTTTTGGAAATGTAGCGACCCTTTTGGATTGTACTCACCACTTCATCGTGACGTATGAGGGATTTTGGCCATTTTTTCGAAAGAGTGAGCAGTTTTATGTTTGGATGGCTTGGATAGTCGGCGTACGAAGAATTGAGCGTAACTTTTGCACACGGTGTCCGTTTTGGGCCCATAAGTTATTTTCGAAAATATAGCGACCGTTTTGGATTGAACTCACTACTTCGTCGTGACGTACGACGGATTTTAGCCATTTTTTGGAAAGAGTGAGCAGTTTTATGTTTTGAAGGCTTGGATAGTCGGCGTATGAAGAATTGACGTAACTTTTGCACACGGTGTCCGTTTTGGGCCCATAAGTACTTTTTGGAAATGTAGCGACCCTTTCGGATTGAACACACTACTTCGTCGTGACGTATGACGGATTTCGGCCATTTTTTGGAAAGAGTGAGCAGTTTTATTTTTGGAAGGCTTGGATAGTCGGCGTACGAAGAATTGAGCGTAACTTTTGCACACGGTGTCCGTTTTGGGCCCATAAGTAATTTTTGGAAATGTAGCGACCCTTTTGGATTGAACTCACCACTTCATCGTGACGTATGACGAATTTCAACCATTTTTTGAAAGAATTAGCGCTTTTATACTTGGAAGGCTTGGATAGTCGGCGTACGAAGAATTGAGGGTACCTTTTGCACACGGTGTCCGTTTTAGGCCCATAAGTACTTTTTGGAAATGTAGCGACCCTTTTGGATTGAACTCACTACTTCGTCGTGACGTATGAGGGATTTTGGCCATTTTTTGGAAAGAGTGAGCAGTTTCATGTTTGGAAGGCTTGGATAGTCGGCGTACAAACAATTGAGCGTAACTTTTGCACACGGTGTCCGTTTTGGGCCCATAAGTAATTTTTGGAAATGTAGCGACCCTTTTGGATTGAACTCACCACTTCGTTGTGACGTATGAGGGATTTTGGCCATTTTTAGGAAAGAGTGAGCAGTTTCATGTTTGGAAGGCTTGGATAGTCGGCGTACGAATAATTGAGCGTAACTTTTGCACACGGTGTTCGTTTTGGGCCCATAAGTAATTTTTGAAAATATAGCGACCCTTTTGGATTGAACTCACCACTTCGTGGTGACGTATGAGGGATTTTGACCATTTTTAGGAAAGAGTGAGCAGTTTTATGTTTGGAAGGCTTGGATAGTCCGCGTACGAAGAATTGAGCGTAACTTTTACACGCGGTGTCCGTTCTGGGCCCATAAGTCCTTTTTGGAAATGTAGCGACCGTTTTGGATTGAACTCACCACTTCGTCGTGATGTATGAGTGATTTTGGCCATTTTTTGGAAAGAGTGAGCAGTTTTACGTTTGGAAGGCTTGGATAGTCGGCGTACGAAGAATTGCGCGTAACTTTTGCACACGGTGTCCATTTTGGGTCCATAAGTACTTTTTGGAAATGTAGCGACCCTTTTGGATTGAACTCACTACTTCATCGTGACATATGAGGGATTTTGGCCATTTTTTGGAAAGAGTGAGCAGTTTTACGTTTGGAAGGCTTGGATAGTCGGCGTACGAAGAATTGAGCGTAACTTTTGCACACGGTGTCCGTTTTGGGCCCATAAGTACTTTTTGGAAATGTAGCGACCCTTTCGGATTGAACTCACCACTTCGTCGTGACGTATGATGGATTTCGGCCATTTTTTGGAAAGAGTGAGCAGTTTTATATTTGGAAGGCATGGATAGTCGGCGTATGAAAAATTGAGCGTAACTTTTGCACACGGTGTCCGTTTTGGGCCCATAAGTACTTTGTGGAAATGTAGCGAACCTTTCGGATTGAACTCACCACATCGTTGTGACGTATGATGGATTTCGGCCATTTTTTGAAAGAATTAGCACTTTTATACTTGGAAGGGCTTGGATAGTCGGCGTACGAAGAATTGAGGGTACCTTTTGCACACGGTGTCCGTTTTAGGCCCATAAGTACTTTTTGGAAATGTAGCGACCCTTTTGGATTGAACTCACTACTTCGTCGTGACGTATGAGGGATTTTGGCCATTTTTTGGAAAGAGTGAGCAGTTTCGTGTTTGGAAGGCTTGGATAGTCGGCGTACGAATAATTGAGCGTAACTTTTGCACACGGTGTCCATTTTGGGTCCATAAGTACTTTTTGGAAATGTAGCGACCCTTTTGGATTGAACTCACTACTTCATCGTGACGTATGAGGGATTTTGGCCATTTTTTGGAAAGAGTGAGCAGTTTTATTTTTGGAAGGCTTGGATAGTCAGCGTACGAAGAATTGAGCGTAACTTTTGCACATGGTGTCCGTTCTGGGCCCATAAGTCCTTTTTGGAAATGTAGCGACCGTTTTGGATTGAACTCACCACTTCATCGTGACGTATGACGAATTTTTGCCATTTTTTGAAAGAATTAGTGCTTTTATACTTGGAAGGCTGGGATAGTCGGCGTTCGAAGAATTGAGGGTACCTTTTGCACACGGTGTCCGTTTTCGGCCCATAAGTACTTTTTGGAAATGTAGCGACCCTTTTGGATTGAACTCACTACTTCGTCGTGATGTATGCGGGATTCTGGCCATTTTTTGGAAAGAGTGAGTAGTTTTATGTTTGGAAGGCTTGGATAGTCAGCGTACGAAGAATTGAGCGTAACTTTTGCACACGGAGTCCGTTCTAGGCCCATAAGTACTTTTTGAAAATGTAGCGACCCTTTTGGATTGTACTCACCACTTCATCGCGACGTATGAGGGATTTTGGCCATTTTTTCGAAAGAGTGAGCAGTTTTATGTTTGGATGGCTTGGATAGTTGGCGTACGAAGAATTGAGCGTAACTTTTGCACACGGTGTCCGTTTTGGGCCCATAAGTTATTTTCGAAAATATAGCGACCGTTTTGGATTGAACTCACCACTTCGTCGTGACGTATGACGGATTTCGTCCATTATTTGGAAAGAGTGAGCAGTTTTATATTTGGAAGGCTTGAATAGTCGGCGTACGAAGAATTGAGCGTAACTTTTGCACACGGTGTCCGTTTTGGGCCCATAAGTACTTTTTGGAAATGTAGCGACCCTTTCGGATTGAACTCACCACTTCGTCGTGACGTATGACGGATTTCGGCCATTTTTTGAAAGAATTAGCACTTTTATACTTGGAAGGCTTAGATAGTCGGCGTACGAAGAATTGAGGGTACCTTTTGCACACGGTGTCCGTTTTAGGCCCATAAGTACTTTTTGGAAATGTTGCGACCCTTTTGGATTGAACTCACTACTTCGTCGTGACGTATGAGGAATTTTGGCCATTTTTTGGAAAAAGTGAGCAGCTTCATGTTTGGAAGGCTTGGATAGTCGGCGTACGAATAATTGAGCGTAACTTTTGCACACGGAGTCCGTTCTAGGCCCATAAGTACTTTTTGGAAATGTAGCGACCCTTTTGGATTGTACTCACCACTTCGTCATGATGTATGATAGATTTAGGCCATTTTTTGAAAGAATTAGCACTTTTATACTTGGAAGGCTTGGATAGTCGGCGTACGAAGAATTGAGCGTAACTTTTGCACACGGAGTCCGTTCTAGGCCCATAAGTACTTTTTGGAAATGTAACGACCGTTTTAAATTGAACTCACCACTTCGTCGAGACGTACGAGGGATTTTGGCCATTTTTAGGAAAGAGGGAGCAGTTTTATGTTTGGATGGCTAGTCAGCGTACGAAGAATTGAGCGTAACTTTTGCACACGGAGTCCGTTCTAGGCCCATAAGTACTTTTTGGAAATGTAACGACCGTTTTAAATTGAACTCACCACTTCGTCGAGACGTACGAGGGATTTTGGCCATTTTTAGGAAAGAGGGAGCAGTTTTATGTTTGGATGGCTAGTCAGCGTACGAAGAATTGAGCGTAACTTTTGCACACGGAGTCCGTTCTAGGCCCATAAGTACTTTTTGGAAATGTAACGACCGTTTTAAATTGAACTCACCACTTCGTCGAGACGTACGAGGGATTTTGGCCATTTTTAGGAAAGAGGGAGCAGTTTTATGTTTGGATGGCTAGTCAGCGTACGAAGAATTGAGCGTAACTTTTGCACACGGAGTCCGTTCTAGGCCCATAAGTACTTTTTGGAAATGTAACGACCGTTTTAAATTGAACTCACCACTTCGTCGAGACGTACGAGGGATTTTGGCCATTTTTAGGAAAGAGGGAGCAGTTTTATGTTTGGATGGCTAGTCAGCGTACGAAGAATTGAGCGTAACTTTTGCACACGGAGTCCGTTCTAGGCCCATAAGTACTTTTTGGAAATGTAACGACCGTTTTAAATTGAACTCACCACTTCGTCGAGACGTACGAGGGATTTTGGCCATTTTTAGGAAAGAGGGAGCAGTTTTATGTTTGGATGGCTAGTCAGCGTACGAAGAATTGAGCGTAACTTTTGCACACGGAGTCCGTTCTAGGCCCATAAGTACTTTTTGGAAATGTAACGACCGTTTTAAATTGAACTCACCACTTCGTCGAGACGTACGAGGGATTTTGGCCATTTTTAGGAAAGAGGGAGCAGTTTTATGTTTGGATGGCTAGTCAGCGTACGAAGAATTGAGCGTAACTTTTGCACACGGAGTCCGTTCTAGGCCCATAAGTACTTTTTGGAAATGTAACGACCGTTTTAAATTGAACTCACCACTTCGTCGAGACGTACGAGGGATTTTGGCCATTTTTAGGAAAGAGGGAGCAGTTTTATGTTTGGATGGCTAGTCAGCGTACGAAGAATTGAGCGTAACTTTTGCACACGGAGTCCGTTCTAGGCCCATAAGTACTTTTTGGAAATGTAACGACCGTTTTAAATTGAACTCACCACTTCGTCGAGACGTACGAGGGATTTTGGCCATTTTTAGGAAAGAGGGAGCAGTTTTATGTTTGGATGGCTAGTCAGCGTACGAAGAATTGAGCGTAACTTTTGCACACGGAGTCCGTTCTAGGCCCATAAGTACTTTTTGGAAATGTAACGACCGTTTTAAATTGAACTCACCACTTCGTCGAGACGTACGAGGGATTTTGGCCATTTTTAGGAAAGAGGGAGCAGTTTTATGTTTGGATGGCTAGTCAGCGTACGAAGAATTGAGCGTAACTTTTGCACACGGAGTCCGTTCTAGGCCCATAAGTACTTTTTGGAAATGTAACGACCGTTTTAAATTGAACTCACCACTTCGTCGAGACGTACGAGGGATTTTGGCCATTTTTAGGAAAGAGGGAGCAGTTTTATGTTTGGATGGCTAGTCAGCGTACGAAGAATTGAGCGTAACTTTTGCACACGGAGTCCGTTCTAGGCCCATAAGTACTTTTTGGAAATGTAACGACCGTTTTAAATTGAACTCACCACTTCGTCGAGACGTACGAGGGATTTTGGCCATTTTTAGGAAAGAGGGAGCAGTTTTATGTTTGGATGGCTAGTCAGCGTACGAAGAATTGAGCGTAACTTTTGCACACGGTGTCCGTTCTAGGCCCATAAGTACTTTTTGAAAATCTAGTGACCCTTTTGGATTGAACTCACTACTTCGTTGTGACGTATGACGGATTTTTGCCATTTTTTGGAAAGAGTGAGCAGTTTTATGTTTGGAAGGCTTGGATAGTCGGCGTACGAAGAATTGAGCGTAACTTTTGCACACGGTGTCCGTTCTAGGCCCATAAGTACTTTTTGAAAATCTAGTGACCCTTTTGGATTGTACTCACCACTTCGTCGTGACGTAAGAGGGATTTTGGCCATTTTTTGGAAAGATTGAGCAGTTTTATATTTGGAAGGCTTGGATAGTCGGCGTACGAAGAATTGAGCGTAACTTTTGCACACGGTGTCCGTTTTGGACCCATAAGTAATTTTTGAAAATGTAGCGAACGTTTTGGATTGAACTCACCACTTCGTCGTGTCGTATGATAGATTTCGGCCATTTTTTGGAAAGAGTGAGCAGCTTTATATTTGGAAGGCTTGGATAGTCGGCGTACGAAGAATTGAGCGTAAATTTTGCACACGGTGTCCGTTTTGGGCCCATAAGTACTTTTGGGAAATGTAGCGACCGTTTTGGATTGAACTCACTACTTCGTCGTGACGTCTGAGGGATTTTGGCCATTTTTTGGAAAGAGTGAGCAGTTTTATGTTTGGAAGGCTTGGATAGTCGGTGTACGAAGAATTGAACGTAACTTTTGCACACGGGGTCCCTTTTGGGCCCATAAGTACTTTTTGGAAATGTAGCGACCCTTTTGGATTGAACTCACCACTTCGTCGTGACGTATGAGGGATTTCGGCCATTTTTCGAAAGAATGAGCACTTGCATATTTGGAACGCTTGGAGAGTCGGCCGACGAAGAATTGAGCGTAACTTTTGCACACGGTGTCCCTTTTGGGCCCATAAGACCTTTTTGGAAATGTAGCGATCGTTTTGGATTGAACTCAGGACGTCATCATGACGTACAAGGTTTTTCGGCCATTTTTTGAAAGAATGAGCACTTGCATATTTGGAATGCTTGGAGAGTCGGCGTACGAAGAATTGAGCGTAACTTTTGCACACGGCGTCCGTTTTGGGCCCATAAGTACTTTTTGGAAATGTGGCGACCCTTTTGGATTGAACTCACAACTTCGTCGTGACCTATAATGGATTTCGGCCATTTTTCGAAAGAATGAACAATTTTATGTTTGGAGGGCTTGGATAATCGGCGTACGAAGAATTGAGCGTAACTTTTGCACACGGTGTCCGTTTTGGGCCCATAAGTACTTTTTGGAAATGTAGCGACCCTTTTGGGTTGTACTCACCACTTCGTCGTGACATATGAGGTATTTTGGCCATTTTTTGGATAGAGTGAGCAGTTTTATGTTTGGAAGGTTGGATAGTCGGCGTACGAATAATTACGCGTAACTTTTGACACGGTGTCCGTTTTAGGCCCATAAGTACTTTTTGGAAATATTACGACCCTTTTGGATTGTACTCACCCCTTCGTCATGACGTATGAGGGATTTTAGCCATTTTTAGGAAAGAGTGAGCAGTTTTATGTTTGGAAGGCTTGGATAGTTGGCGTACGAAGAATTGAGCGTAACTTTTGCACACGGTGTCCGTTTTGGGCCCATAAGTACTTTTTGGAAATGTAGCGACCCTTTCGGATTGAACTCACCATTTCATCGTGACGTATGACGGATTTCGACCATTTTTTGAAAGAATTAGCACTTTTATACTTGGAAGGCTTGGATAGTCGGCGTACGAAGAATTGAGGGTACCTTTTCCACACGGTGTCCGTTTTAGGCCCATAAGTACTTTTTGGAAATGAAGCGACCCTTTTGGATTGAACTCATTACTTCGCCGTGACGTATGAGGGATTTTGGCCATTTTTTTAGAAAGAGTGAGCAATTTAATGTTTGGAAGGCTTGGATAGTCGGCGTACGAAGAATTGAGCGTAACTTTTGCACACGGTGTCCGTTTTGGGCCCATAAGTACTTTTTGGAAATGTAGCGACCCTTTTGGAATGAACTCACCACTTCGTCGTGACGTATGAGGGATTTTGGCCATTTTTTGGAAAGAGTGAGCAGTTTTATGTTTGGAAGGCTTGGATAGTCGGCGTATGAAGAATTGAGCATAACTTTTTTACACGGTGTCCATTTTAGGCCCATAAGTACTTTTTGGAAATGTAGCGAACCTTTTGGATTGAACTCACTACTTCGTCATGACGTATGAGGGATTTTGGCCTTTTTTTGGAAAGAGCGAGCAGTTTTATGTTTGGAAGGCTTGGATAGTCGGTGTACGAAGAATTGAGCGTAACTTTTGCACACGGTGTCCGTTTTGGGCCCATAAGTACTTTTTGGAAATGTAGCGACCGTTTTGGATTGAACTCACCACTTCATCGTGACGTATGATGGATTTAGGCCATTTTTAGAAAGAATGAGTAATTTTATGTTTGGAAGGATTAGATAGTCGGTGTTCGAAGAATTGAGGGTAACTTTTGCACACGGTGTCCGTTTTGGGCCCATAAGTACTTTTTGGAAATGTAGCGACCCTTTTG
>NW_019265882.1:0-8976 GCF_002742605.1 Olea europaea var. sylvestris | reverse complement strand
ATCGGAAACAAAAATCGCGCCAGGGCAATTTCGTCATTTTTCGCGACTGTGTCGGAATGGGCTAAAATTTGACAGGTTGATCGAAAACAAAAACTGTCCCATGGGCAATTTAGCCATTTTTCGCGACGTAGTCGGAATGGGCTAGAATTTGACAGATTAATCGGAAACAAAAAACGCGCCAGGGGCAATTTGGTCATTTTTCGCGACAGAGTTGGAATGGTCTAAAATTTGATTGGTTGACCGGAAACAAAAACCGCGTCGGAGGCAATTTCGTCATTTTTCGCGACTGTGTCGGAATGGGCTGAAATTCGACTGGTTGACTGGAAGTAAAAATCGCGCCGGGGGCAATTTCGTCATTTTTTGGCGACTGTGTCGGAATGGGCTAAAATTTGACAGGTTGATCGGAAACAAAAACGGCGCCGGGGGCTATTTCGTCATTTTTCGCGACGGTGTCGGAATGGGCTCAAATTTGACAGGTTGATCGGAAACAAAAACGGCGCCGGGGGCTATTTCGTCATTTTTCGCGACGGTGTCGGAATGGGCTCAAATTTGACAGGTTGATCGGAAACAAAAACGGCGCCGGGGGCTATTTCGTCATTTTTCGCGACGGTGTCGGAATGGGCTCAAATTTGACAGGTTGATCGGAAACAAAAACGGCGCCGGGGGCTATTTCGTCATTTTTCGCGACGGTGTCGGAATGGGCTCAAATTTGACAGGTTGATCGGAAACAAAAACGGCGCCGGGGGCTATTTCGTCATTTTTCGCGACGGTGTCGGAATGGGCTTAAATTTGGCTTGTTGACTGGAAGCGAAAATCGCGCCCAGGGCAATTTCGTCATTTTTAGCGACGGTGTCGGAATGGGCTGAAATTTGACAGGTTGATCGGAAGCAAAAATTGCGCCAGGGGCAATTTCGTCATTTTTTGCGAAGGTGTCGAAATCGGATCAAATTTGACAGGTTGTTCGGAAACAAAAATCGCGCCGGGGGCCTTTTGGTCATTTTTCGCGACGGTGTTGGAATGGGCCCAAATTTGACAGTTTTATCGGAAACAAAAAGCGTGCTAGGGGCAATTTCGTCATTTTTCGTGAGGGTGTCGGAATGGGCTCAAATTTGACAGGTTGATCGGAAACGAAAATCGCGCTGGCGGCATTTTGGTCATTTTTCGCGACGGTGTCGGAATGAGCTAAAATTTGACAGGTTGATCGAAAACAAAAATTGCGCCGGGGTCAATTTCGTCATTTTTCACGACGGTGTCGGAATGGGCTAAAATTTGACAGGTTGATCGGAAACAAAAACCGCGCCGGGGGTAATTTCGTCATTTTTCGCGACGGTGTCGGAATGGGCTAAAATTTGACAGGTTGATCGGAAACAAAAACCGCGCCAGGGGTAATTTCGTCATTTTTGGCGATGGTGTCGGAATGGGCTTAAATTTGACAGGTTGATCGGAAACAAAAATCGCACCGGGGCAATTTCGTCATTTTTCGCGACGGTGTCGGAATTGGCTAAAATTCGACAGGTTGATCAGAAACAAAAGTCACGCCAGGGGCAATTTCGTCTTTTTTCGCGACGGTGTCGGAATGGGCTAAAATTTGACAGGTTGATCGGAAACAAAAATTGCGCCAGGGGCAATTTCGTCATTTTTCACGACGGTGTCGGAATGGGCTAAAATTTGACAGGTTGATCGGAAACAAAAACCGCGCCAGGGGCAATTTCGTCATTTTTGGCGATGGTGTCGGAATGGGCTGAAATTTGACAGGTTGATCGGAAACAAAAATCGCACCGGGGCAATTTCGTCATTTTTCGCGACGGTGTCGGAATGAGCTAAAATTCGACAGGTTGATCAGAAACAAAAGTCGCGCCAGGGGCAATATCGTCTTTTTTCGCGACGGTGTCGGAATGGGCTAAAATTTGACACGTTGATAGGAAACAAAATCTGCGCTAGGAGCAATTTCGTCATTTTTGGCGATGGTGTCAGAATGGGCCGAAATTTGACAGGTTGATCGGAAACAAAAATCGCGCCGGGGCAATTTCGTCATTTTTCGTGACTGTGTCGGAATGGGCTAAAATTTGACAGGTTGATCGGAAACAAAAATCGCGCCGGGGGCAATTTCGTCATTTTTCGCGACGGTGTCGGAATGGGCTAAAATTTGACAGATTCATCGGAAACAAAAATCGCGCCGGGGGCAATTTCGTCATTTTTCGCGACGGTGTCGGAATGGGCTAAAATTTGACAGATTCATCGGAAACAAAAATCGCGCCGGGGGCAATTTCGTCATTTTTCGCGACGGTGTCGGAATGGGCTGAAATTCGACTGGTTGACTGGAAGTAAAAATCGCGCCGGGGGCAATTTTGTCATTTTTTGCCACGGTGTCGGAATGGGCTAAAAGTTGACAAGTTGATCGGAAACAAAAATCGTGCCAGGGCCAATTTCGTCTTTTTTCGCGACGATGTCGGAATGGGCTAAAATTTGACACGTTGATCGGAAACAAAATCTGCGCTAGGAGCAATTTCGTCATTTTTGGCGATGGTGTCAGAATGGGCTGAAATTTCACAGGTTGATCGGAAACAAAAATCGCGCCGGGGCAATTTCGTCATTTTTCGCGACTGTGTCGGAATGGGCTAAAATTTGACAGGTTGATCGGAAACAAAAACTGTCCGATGGGCAATTTAGTCATTTTTCGCGACGGAGTCGGAATGGGCTAGAATTTGATAGATTGATCGGAAACAAAAAACGCGCCAGGGGCAATTTGGTCATTTTTCGCGACAGAGTTGGAATGGTCTAAAATTTGACTCGTTGACCGGAAACAAAAATCGCGCCGGAGGCAATTTCGTCATTTTTCGCGACGGTGTCGGAATGGGCTGAAATTCGGCTGGTTGACTGGAAGTAAAAATCGCGCCGGGGGCAATTTTGTCATTTTTTGCCACGGTGTCGGAATGGGCTAAAAGTTGACAAGTTGATCGGAAACAAAAATCGTGCCAGGGCCAATTTCGTCATTTTTCGTGACGGTGTCGGAATGGGCTAAAATTTGACAGGTTGATCGGAAACAAAAACCGCGCCAGGGGCAATTTCATCATTTTTCGCGACGATGTCGGAATGGACTCAAATTTGACAGGTTGATCGGAAACAAACATCGGGCCTGGGGCAATTTCGTCATTTTTCGCGACGGTGTCCGAATGGGCTTAAATTTGGCTTGTTGACTGGAAGCGAAAATCGCGCCCAGGGCAATTTCATCATTTTTAGCGACGGTGTCGGAATGGGCTGAAATTTGATAGGTTGATCGGAAGCAAAAATCGCGCCAGGGGCAATTTCAACATTTTTCCTGACGGTGTCGGAATGGGCTCAAATTTGACGGTTGATCGGAATTAAAAATCGCGTCAGGGGCAATTTCGTCATTTTTCGCGAAGGTGTCGGAATGGGATCAAATTTGACAGGTTGATCGGAAACAAAAACCGCGTCGGGGGCATTTTCGTCATTTTTCGTGACGGTGTTGGAAAGGGCTCAAATTTGACAGTTTGATCGGAAACAAAATCGCGCCTGGGGCAATTTCGTCATTTTTCGTGATGGTTTCGGAATGCGCTCAAGTTTGACAGGTTGATCTGAAACGAAAATCGTGCTAGGGGCATTTTGGTCGTTTTTCACGACGGTGTCGGAATGTGCTAAAATTTGACAAGTTTATCGGAAACAAAAATTGGGCCGGGGGCAATTTCTTCATTTTTCGCGACGGTGTCGGAATGTGCTAAAATTTTACAGGTTGATCGGAAACAAAAACCGCGCGAGGGGCAATTTCGTCAATTTTAGCAATGGTGTCGGAATGGGCTGAAATTTGACTGGTTGATCGGAAACAAAAATCGCGCCGGGGCAATTTCGTCATTTTTCGAGACTGTGTCGGAATGGGCTAAAATTTGACAGGTTGATCGGAACCAAAAACTGCCCCAGGGGCAATTTAGTGATTTTTCGCGACGGAGTCGGAATGGGCTAGAATTTGACAGGTTGATCAGAAACAAAAAACGGGCCATGGGCAATTTAGTAATTTTTCGCGACGGTGTTGGAATGGGCTAAAATTTGACAGGTTGATCGGAAATAAAAACCGCGCCGGGGGCAATTTCGTCATTTTTCACGACGGTGTCGGAATGGGCTGAAATTCAGCTGGTTGACTGGAAGTAAAAATCGCGCCGGGGGCAATTTTGTCATTTTTTGCCATGGTGTCGGAATGGGCTAAAAGTTGACAGGTTGATTGGGAACAAAAATCGTGCCAGGGGCAATTTCGTCATTTTTCGCGACGGTGTCGGAATGGACTAAAATTTGACAGGTTGATCGGAAACAAAAACTGCGCCAGGAGCAATTTCGTTATTTTTCGCGACGGTGTCGGAATGGACTCTAAATTTGACAGGTTGATCGGAAACAAACATCCGGCCAGGGGCAATTTCGTCATTTTTCTCGACTGTGTCGGAATGGGCTTAAATTTGGCTTGTTGACTGGAAGCGAAAATCGCGCCCAGGGCAATTTCGTCATTTTTAGCGACGGTGTCGGAATGGGCTGAAATTTGACAGGTGGATCGGAAGCAAAAATCGCGCCAGGGGCAATTTCAACATTTTTCCCGACGATGTCGGAATGGGCTCAAATTTGACAGGTCGATCGGAAACAAAAATCGCGCCAGGGGCAATTTCGTCATTTTTCGCGAAGGTGTCGGAATGGGATCAAATTTGACAGGTTGATCGGAAACAAAAATCGCGTCGGGGGCATTTTCGTCATTTTTCGTGACGGTGTTGGAATGGGCTCCAATTTGACAGTTTGATCGGAAACAAAAATTGCGTCAGGGGCAATTTTGTCATTTTTCGTGATGGTGTCGAAATGGGCTCAAATTTGACAGGTTGACCGGAAACGAAAATCGCGCTGGGGGCATTTTTGTCATTTTTCGCGACGGTGTCGGAATGTGCTAAAATTTGACAGGTTGATCGGAAACAAAAATTGCGCCAGGGGAAATTTCGTAATTTTTAGCGACGGTGTCGAAATGGGCTGAAATTTGACAGGTTGGTCGGAAACAAAAATCGCGCCAGGGGCAATTTCGTCATTTTTGGCGATGGTGTTGGAATGGGCTGAAATTTGACAGGTTGATCGGAAACAAAAATCGCGCCGGGGCAATTTCGTCATTTTTCGCGATTGTGTCGGAATGGGCTAAAATTTGAAAGGTTGATCGGAAACAAAAACTGCCCCGGGGGTAATTTAGTCATTTTTCGCGACGGAGTCGGAATCGGCTAGAATTTGACAGGTTGATCGGAATCAAAAAACGCGCCAGGGGCAATTTAGTCATTTTTCGCGACGGAGTTGGAATGGGCTAAAATTTGACAGGTTGATCGGAAACAAAAACTGCGCCGGGGGCAATTTCGTCATTTTTCGCGACGGTGTCGGAATGGGCTTACATTTGGCTTGTTGACTGGAAGCGAAAATCGCGCCCAGGGCAATTTCGTCATTTTTAGCGACGGTGTTGGAATGGGCTAAAATTTGACAGGTTGATCGAAAAAAAAATCGCGCCATGGGCAACTTCGTCATTTTTCGCAACGGTGTCGGAATGGCCTGAAATTTGGCTGGTTGATTGGAAGCAAAAATCGCGCCGGGGGCAATTTCGTCATTTTTCGCGACGGTGTCAGAATGGGCTAAAATTTTACACGTTGATCGGAAACAACCGGGGGCAATTTCGTCATTTTTCGCGACGGTGTCAGAATGGGCTAAAATTTTACAGGTTGATCGGAAACAAAAACAGCGCCAGGGGCAATTTCGTCATTTTTCCCGACGGAGTTGGAATGCGCTCAAATTTGACAGGTTGATCAGAAACAAAAATCGAGCCATCGGCAATATCGTCATTTTTTGAGACGGTGTCGGAATGGGCTAAAATTTCGCAGGTTGACGGGCAACAAAAATTGCTCCGGGGGCAATTTCGTCATTTTTCACGACGGTGTCGGAATTGGCTAAAATTTGACAGGTTGATCGGAAAAAAATCGCGCCAGGGGCAATTTCGTCATTTTTCACGGCGGTGTCGGAATGGGTTGAAATTTGACAGGTTGATCGGAAACAAAATTCACGCCGGGGCAATTTCGTCATTTTTCGCGACTGTACTGGAATCGGATAAAATTTGATAGGTTGATTGGAAAAAAAAAATCGCCCCAGGGGGAATTTCGTCATTTTTCGTAACGGTGTCGGAATGGCCTGAAATTTGGCTGGTTGATTGGAAGCAAAAATCGCGTCGGGGGCAATTTCGTCATTTTTCGTGGCGGTGTCGGAATGCGCTAAAATTTGACAGGTTGATCGGAAACAAAAACAGCGCCAGGGGCAATTTTGTCATTTTTCGCGACGGAGTCGGAATGGGCTCAAATTTGACAGGTCGATCGGAAACAAAAATCGCGCCAAGGGCAATATCGTCATTTTTCGCGACGGTGTCGGAATGGGCTCAAATTTGACAGGTTGATCGGAAACAAACATCGGGATAGGGGCAATTTCGTCTTTTTTCGGAACGGTGTCGGAATGGGCTAAAATTCTGCTTGTTGATGGGAAACAAAAATTGCGCCGGGGGCAATTTCTTCATTTTTCGCGACGGTGTCGGAATGGGCTCAAATTTGACAGGTTGTTCGGAAACAAAAATCGTGCCGGGGGCAATTTCGTCATTTTTTGCGACGGTGTCGAAATGGGCTAAAATTTGATAGGTTGATCGGAAACAAAAATCGCGCCGGGGGCAATTTCGTCATTTTTCGCGACGGTGTCGAAATGGGCTGAAATTTGGCTTGTTGACTGGAAGTGAAAATCGCGCCTGGGGCAATTTCGTCACTTTTAGCGACGGTGTCGGAATGAGCTAAAATTTGACAGGTTGATCGGAAGCAAAAATCGCGCCAGGGGCAATTTCATCATTTTTCCCGACGGTGTCGGAATGGTCTCAAATTCGACAGGTTTATCGAAAACAAAAATCGCGCCGGGGGCAATTTCTTCGTTTTCCCCGACGGTGTCGGAATGGGCTCAAATTTGACAGGTTGATCGGAAACAAAAATCGTGACAGGGGCAATTTCGTCATTTTTCACGACGGTGTCTGAATGGGCTAAAATTTGACAGGTTGATCGGAAATAAAAACCGCGCCAGGGGCAATTTCGTCATTTTCGCGACGGTGTCGGAATGGACTCAAATTTGACTGGTTGATCGGAAACAAACATCGGGCCAGGGGCAATTTCGTCATTTTTCGCGACGGTGTCGGAATGGGCTTAAATTTGGCTTGTCGACTGGAAGCGAAAATCGCGCCCAGGGCAATTTCGTCATTTTTAGCGACGGTGTCGGAATGGGCTGAAATTTGACAGGTTGATCGGAAGCAAAAATCGCGCCAGGGGCAATTTCGTCATTTTTCGCGAAGGTGTCGAAATGGGATCAAATTTGACAGGTTGTTCGGAAACAAAAATCGCGCCGGGGGCCTTTTCGTCATTTTTCGCGACGGTATTGGAATGGGCCCACCGGAAACAAAAATCGTGCTAGGGGCAATTTCGTCATTTTTCGTGAGGGTGTCGGAATGGGAACAAATTTGACTGGTTGATCGGAAACGAAAATCGCGCTGGGGGCATTTTGGTCATTTTTCGCGAAGGTGTCGAAATGTGCTAAAATTTGACAGGTTGATCGGAAACAAAAATTGCGTCGGGGGCAATTTCGTCATTTTTCACGACGGTGTCGGAATGGCTAAAATTTGACAGATTGATCGGAAACAAAAATTACGCCGGGGGCAATTTCTTCATTTTTCACGACGGTGTCGGAATGGGCTAAAATTTGACAGGTTGATCGGAAACAAAAACCGCGCCAGGGGCAATTTCGTCATTTTTGGCGATGGTGTCGGAATGGGCTGAAATTTGACAGGTTGATCGGAAACAAAAATCGCACCGGGGCAATTTCGTCATTTTTCGCGACGGTGTCGGAATGGGCTAAAATTCGACAGGTTGATCAGAAACAAAAGTCGCTCCAGGGGCAATTTCGTCTTTTTTCGCGACGGTGTCGGAATGGGCTAAAATTTGACAGGTTGATCAGAAACAAAAACTGCGCTAGGAGCAATTTCGTCATTTTTTGGCGATGGTGTCAGAATGGGCTGGAATTTGACAGGTTGATCGGAAACAAAAATCGCGCCGGGGCAATTTCGTCATTTTTCGCGACTGTGTCGGAATGGGCTAAAATTTGACAGGTTGATCGGAAACAAAAACTGTCCCATGGGCAATTTAGTCATTTTTCGCGACGTAGTCGGAATGGGCTAGAATTTGACAGATTGATCGGAAACAAAAAACGCGCCAGGGGCAATTTGGTCATTTTTCGCGACAGAGTTGGAATGGTCTAAAATTTGACTGGTCGACCGGCAACAAAAACCGCATCGGAGGCAATTTCGTCATTTTTCGCGACGGTGTCGGAATGGGCTGAAATTCGGCTGGTTGACTGGAAGTAAAAATCGCGCCGGGGGCAATTTTGTCATTTTTTGCCACGGTGTCGGAATGGGCTAAAAGTTGACAAGTTGATCGGAAACAAAAATCGTGCCAGGGGCAATTTCGTCATTTTTCGTGACGGTGTCGGAATGGGTTAAAATTTGACAGGTTGATCGGAAACAAAAACTGCGCCGGGGGCAATTTCGTCATTTTTCGCGACGGTGTCGGAATGGGCTTAAATTTGGCTTGTTGACTGGAAGCGAAAATCGCGCCCAGGGCAATTTCGTCATTTTTAGCGACGGTGTCGGAATGGGCTGAAATTTGACAGGTTGATCGGAAGAAAAAATCGCGCCAGGGGCAATGTCGTCATTTTTCGCAAAGGTGTCGAAATGGGATCAAATTTGACAGGTTGTTCGGAAACAAAAATCGCGCCGGGGGCCTTTTCGTCATTTTTCGCGACAGTGTTGGAATGGGCCCAAATTTGACAGTTTGATCGGAAACAAAAATCGTGCTAGGGGCAATTTCGTCATTTTTCGTGAGGGTG
>NW_019265881.1:0-8977 GCF_002742605.1 Olea europaea var. sylvestris | reverse complement strand
CATACGTCACGACGAAGTGGTGAGTTCAACCCAAAACTGTCGCTACATTTCCAAAAAGTACTTATGGTCCCAAAACGAACACCTGGTGCAAAAGTTGCGCTCAATTCTTCGTACGTCGGCAATCCAAGCGTTCAAAATATGCAGGTGCTCACTATTTCGATAAATGGCCGAAATTCCTCATACGTCACGACGAAGTTGTGAGTTCAATCCAAAACGGTCGCTACATTTCCAAAAAGTACTTTTGGTCCCAAAACGGACACCGGTGCAAAAGTTACGCTCAATTCTTCGTACGCCGACAATCCAAGCGTTCCAAATATGCAAGTGCTCATTCTTTCAAAAAATGGCCGAAATCCCTCATACGTCACGATGAAGTGGTGAGTTCAATCCAAAACGGTCGCTACATTTCTAAAAAGTACTTTTGGTCCCAAAACGGACACCGGTGCAAAAGTTACGCTCAATTCTTCGTACGCCGACAATCCAAGCGTTCCAAATATGCAAGTGCTCATTCTTTCAAAAAATGGCCGAAATCCCTCATACGTCACGATGAAGTGGTGAGTTCAATCCAAAACGGTCGCTACATTTCTAAAAAGTACTTTTGGTCCCAAAACGGACACCGGTGCAAAAGTTACGCTCAATTCTTCGTACGCCGACAATCCAAGCGTTCCAAATATGCAAGTGCTCATTCTTTGGAAAAATGACCGAAATCCCTCATACGTCGCGACGAAGTTGTGAGTTCAATCCAAAATGGTCGCTACATTTCTAAAAAGTACTTTTGGTCCCAAAACGGACACCGTGTGCAAAAGTTACGCTCAATTCTTCGTACGTCAACAATCCAAGCGTTCCAAATATGCAAGTGCTCATTCTTTGGAAAAATGACCGAAATCCCTCATACGTCGCGACGAAGTTGTGAGTTCAATCCAAAACGGTCGCTACTTTTCCAAAAAGTACTTATGGTCCCAAAACGGACACCGGTGCAAAAGTTACGCTCAATTCTTCGAACACCGACAATCCAAGCGTTCCAAATATGCAAGTGCTCATTCTTTGGAAAAATGACCGAAATCCCTCATACGTCGCGACGAAGTTGTGAGTTCAATCCAAAACGGTCGCTACTTTTCCAAAAAGTACTTATGGTCCCAAAACGGACACCGGTGCAAAAGTTACGCTCAATTCTTCGAACACCGACAATCCAAGCGTTCCAAATATGCAAGTGCTCATTCTTTGGAAAAATGACCGAAATCCCTCATACGTCGCGACGAAGTTGTGAGTTCAATCCAAAACGGTCGCTACTTTTCCAAAAAGTACTTATGGTCCCAAAACGGACACCGGGTGCAAAAGTTACGCAAAATTCTTCGTACGTCGGCAATCCAAGCGTTCCAAATATGCAGGTGCTCACTCTTTCGAAAAATGGCCGAAATTCCTCATACGTCACGATGAAGTTGTGAGTTCAATCCAAACCGGTCGCTACATTTCGAAAAAGTACTTATGGTCCCAAAACGGACACCGTGTCCAAAAGTTGCGCTCAATTCTTCGTACGTCGGCAATCCAAGCGTTCCAAATATGCAGGTGCTCACTCTTTCGAAAAATGGCCGAAATTCCTCATACGTCACGATGAAGTTGTGAGTTCAATCCAAACCGGTCGCTACATTTCGAAAAAGTACTTATGGGCCGAAAACGGACACCGTGTGCAAAAGTTACGCTCAATTCTTCGTCCGCCGACAATCCAAGCGTTCCAAATATGCAAGTGCTCATTCTTTCGAAAAATTGCCGAAATCCCTCATATGTCATGAAGAAGTTGGGAGTTAAATCCTAAACGGTCGCTACATTCCCAAAAAGGACCTACGGGCCCAAAACGGATACCGAGTGCAAAAGTTACGCTCAATTCTTTGTACGACGACAATCCAATCGTTCCAAATATGCAAGTGCTCACACTTTCGAAAAATGACCGAAATCCCTGATACATCACGAGGAAGTGGTGAGTTCAATCCAAAACGGTCGCTACATCTCCAAGTACTTATGGTCCCAAAACGGACACCGTGTGCAAAAGTTACGCTCAATTTTTCGTACGCCGACAATCCAAGCGTTCCAAATATGCAAGTGCTCACTCTTTCGAAAAATGGCCAAAATCCCTCATACATCACGACGAAGTGGTGAGTTCAATCCAAAACGGTCGCTACATTTTCAAAAAGTACTTACGGGCCCAAAACGGACACCGGGTGCAAAAGTGACGCTCAATCCTTCGTACGTCGACAATCCAAGCGTTCCAAATATGCAAGTGCTCACACTTTCGAAAAATGGCCAAAATCCCTCATACGTCACGACGAAGTGGTGAGTTCAACCCAAAACAGTAGCTACATTTCCAAAAAGTACTTATGGTCCAAAAACGGACACCGTGTACAAAAGTTACGCTCAATTCTTCGTACGCTGACACTCCAAGCGTTCCAAATATGCGCGTGCTCACACTATCTAAAAATGGCCGAAATCTCTCTTACGTCACGATGAAGTTGTGAGTTCAATCCAAAACGGTCGCTACATTTCCAAAAAGGACTTACGGGCCCAAAAGGGACCCCGGGTACAAAAGTTACGCTCAATTCTTCGTACGCTTACAATCCAAGCGTTCCAAATATGCAAGTGCTCACTCTTTTGAAAAATGGCCGAAATCCCTCGTACGTCACGACGAAGTGGTGAGTTCAATCCAAAACGATCGCTACATTTCCCAAAAGGACTTACGGGCTAATAACGGACACCGGGTGCAAAAGTTACGCTCAATTCTTCGTACGCCTACAATCCAAGCGTTCCAAATTTGCAAGTGCTCACTCTTTCGAAAAATGGCCGAAATCCCTCGTACGTCATGGGGAAGTTGTGAGTTTAGTCCAAAACGGTCGCTACATTTCCAAAAAGTACTTATGGTCCCAAAACCGACACCGTCTTCAAAAGTTACGCTCAATTCTTCGTACGCCGACAATCCAAGCGTTCCAAATAAGCAAGTGCTCATTCGTTTGAAAAATGGCCGAAATCCCTCATACGTCACGACGAAGTGGTGAGTTCAATCCAAAACGATCACTACATTTCCCAAAAGGACTTACGGGCTAATAACGGACACCGGGTGCAAAAGTTACGCTCAATTCTTCGTACGCCGACAATCCAAGCGTTCCAAATTTGCAAGTGCTCACACCTTCGAAAAAATGGCCGAAATCCCTCATACGTCACGACGAAGTGGTGAGTTCAATCCAAAACGGTCACTACATTTCCAAAAAGTACTTACGGGCCCAAAATGAACACCGGGTGCAAAAGTTACGCTGAATCCTTCGTACGTCGACAATCCAAGCATTCCAAATATACAAGTGCTAGCACTTTCGAAAAATGGTCGAAATCCCTCATACGTCACGACGAAGTGGTGAGTTCAATCCCAAACGGTCGCTACATTTCCAAAAAGTACTTACGGGCCCAAAATGAACACCGGGTGCAAAAGTTACGCTGAATCCTTCGTACGTCGACAATCCAAGCGTTCCAAATATTCAAGTGCTCTCTCTTTCGAAAAATGGCCGAGATCCCTCGTACGTCATGACGAAGTGGTGAGTTCAATCCAAAACTGTCGCTACATTTCCAAAAAGTACTTATGGTCCCAAAACGGACACCTTGTGAAAAAGTTACGCTCAATTCTTCGTACGCCGACAATCCAAGCGTTTCAAATATGCAAGTGCTCACTCTTTCGAAAAATGACCGAAATCCCTCTTACGTCACGACGAAGTGGTGAGTTCAATCCAAAACTGTCGCTACATTTCCAAAAAGTACTTATGGTCCCAAAACGGACACCTGGTGCAAAAGTTACGCTCAATTCTTCGTACGCCGACAATCCAAGCGTTTCAAATATGCAAGTGCTCACTCTTTCGAAAAATGACCGAAATCCCTCTTACGTCACGACGAAGTGGTGAGTTCAATCCAAAACGGTCGCTGCATTTCCAAAGAGGACTTACGGGCCCAAAATGGACACCGGGTGCAAAAGTTACGCTCAATTCTTCGTACGCCGACAATCCAAGCGTTTCAAATATGCAAGTGCTCACTCTTTCGAAAAATGACCGAAATCCCTCTTACGTCACGACGAAGTGGTGAGTTCAATCCAAAACGGTCGCTGCATTTCCAAAGAGGACTTACGGGCCCAAAATGGACACCGGGTGCAAAAGTTACGCTCAATTCTTCGTACGCCGACAATCCAAGCGTCCCAAATATGCAAGTGCTCATTCTTTCGAAAAATTGCTGAAATCCCTCATACGTCACGACGAAGTGGTGAGTTCAATCCAAAACGGTCGCTACATTTCCAAAAAGGTCTTACGTGCCCAAAATGTACCCCGGGTGCAAAAGTTACGCTCAATTCTTCGTACGCCGACAATTCAAGCATTCCAAATATGCAAAAGCTCACTCTTTCAAAAAATGGCTAAAATCCCTCGAACGTCATGACAAAGTGTTGAGGTCAATCCAAAACGGTCGCTACAGTTCCAAAAAGTACTTACGGGCCCAAAACAGACACCGGGTGCAAAAGTTACGCTCAATTCTTCGTACCCCGACAATCCAAGCGTTCAAAATATGCAAGTGCTCACACTTTCAAAAAAAGGCCGAAATCCCTCTTACGTCACGACGAAGTGGCGAGTTCAATCCAAAACGGTCGCTACATTTCCAAAAATTTATTACGGGCCCAAAATGGACACCATGTGCAAAAGTTACGCTCAATTCTTCGTACACCGTTAATCCAAGCTTTCCAAATATGCATGTGCTCATTCTTTTGAAAAATGGCCAAAATCCCTCGTACGTCACGACGAAGTAGTGTGTTCAATCCAAAACGATCGCTACATTTCAAAAAAGGACTTACGGGTCCAAAATGGACACCATGTGCAATAGTTACGCTCAATTCTTCGTACGCCGACAATCCAAGCATTCCAAATATACAAGTGCTCACTTTTTCAAAAAATGGCCGAAATCCCTCGTACGTCACGATAAAGTAGTGAGTTCAATCCAAAACGGTCGCTATAGTTCCAAAAAGTACTTACGGGCCCAAAACGGACACGGGGTGCAAAAGTTGCGCTCAATCCTTCGTACGTCGACAATCCAAGCGTTCCAAATATGCAAGTGCTCACTCTTTCAAAAAATGGCCGAAATCCCTCATACGTCACGACGAAGTGGTGAGTTCAATCCAAAACGGTCGCTACATTTCCAAAAAGTACTTACGGGCCCAAAACGAACACCGGTTGCAAAAGTTACGCTCAATCCTTCGTACGCCGACACTCCAAGCGTTCCAAATATGCAAGTGCTCACACTTTCGAAAAATGGCCGAAATCCCTCATACGTCACGACGAAGTGGTGAGTTCAATCCAAAACGGTCGCTACATTTCCAAAAAGTACTTATGGTCCCAAAACGGACACCGTGTGTAAAAGTTACGCTCAATTCTTCGAACGCGGACAATCCAAGCGTTCCAAATATGAAAGTGCTCACACTATCTAAAAATGGCCAAAATCCCTCTTACGTCACGACGAAGTTGTGAGTTCAATCCAAAACGGTCGGTACATTTCCAAAAAGGACTTACGGGCCCAAAACGGACATCGGGTGCAAAAGTTACGCTCAATTCTTTATACACCGACAATCCAAGCGTTCCAAATTTGCAAGTGCTCACTCTTTCGAAAAATGGCCAAAATTCCTCATACGTCACGACGAATTGGTGAGTTCAATCCAAAACGATCGCTATATTTCCCAAAAGGACTTACGGGCTAATAACGGACACCGGGTGCAAAAATTACGCTCAATTCTTCGTACGCCGACAATCCAACCGTTCCAAATTTGCAAGTGCTCACTCTTTTGAAAAATGGCCAAAATCCCTCATACGTCACGATGAAGTGGTGAGTTCAATCCAAAACTGTCGCTACATTTCCAAAAGGACTTACGGGTCCAAAACGGACACCGTGTGCATAAGTTACGCTCAATTCTTCGTACGCCGACAATCCAAGCGTTCCAAATATGCAAGTGCTCACTCTTTCAAAAATTGACTGAAATCCCTCATACGTCACGACGAAGTGGTGAGTTCAATCCAAAACAGTCGATACATTTCCAAAAAGTACTTACGGGCCCAAAACGGACACCGTGTGCAAAAGTTACGCTCAATTCTTCGTACACCGACAATCTAAACGTTCCAAATATGCAAGTGCTCACACTTTCAAAAAATGGCCGAAATCCCTCACACGTCACGACGAAGTGGTGAGTTCAATCCCAAACGGTTGCTACATTTCCAAAAAGTACTTATGGTCCCAAAACGGACACCATGTGCAAAAGTTACGCTCAATTCTTCGTACGCCGACAATCCAAGCATTCCAAATATGCAAGTGCTCACTTTTTCAAAAAATGGCCGAAATCCCTCGTACATCACGATAAAGTGGTGAGTTCAATCCAAAATGGTCGCTACAGTTCCAAAAAGTACTTACGGGCCCAAAACGGACACGGGGTGCAAAAGTTGCGCTCAATCCTTCGTACGTCGACAATCCAAGCGTTCCAAATATGCAAGTGCTCACTCTTTCAAAAAATGGCCGAAATCCTTCATACGTCACGACGAAGTGGTGAGTTCAATCCCAAACGATCGCTACATTTCCAAAAAGTACTTGCGGGCCCAAAACGAACACCGGTTGCAAAAGTTACGCTCAATCCTTCGTACGCCGACAATCCAAGCGTTCCAAATATGCAAGCGCTCACACTTTAGAAAAATGGCCGAAATCCCTCATACGTCACGACGAAGTGGTGAGTTCAATACAAAACGGTCGCTACATTTCCAAAAAGTACTTGCGGGCCCAAAACGAACACCGGTTGCCAAAGTTACGCTCAATTCTTCGTCCGCCGACAATCCAAGCATTCCAAATATGCAAGTGCTCACTCTTTCGAAAAATGGCCAAAATCCCTCGTACGACACGACGAAGTGGTGAGTTCAATCCAAAACGGTCGCTACATTTCCAAAAAGGACTTGCGGGCCCAAAACGAACACCGGTTGCCAAAGTTACGCTCAATTCTTCGTCCGCCGACAATCCAAGCATTCCAAATATGCAAGTGCTCACTCTTTCGAAAAATGGCCAAAATCCCTCGTACGACACGACGAAGTGGTGAGTTCAATCCAAAACGGTCGCTACATTTCCAAAAAGGACTTGCGGGCCCAAAACGAACACCGGTTGCCAAAGTTACGCTCAATTCTTCGTCCGCCGACAATCCAAGCATTCCAAATATGCAAGTGCTCACTCTTTCGAAAAATGGCCAAAATCCCTCATACGTCACGATGAAGTGGTGAGTTCAATCCAAAACGGTCGCTACATTTCCAAAAGGACTTACGGGCCCAAAATGGACACCGTGTGCATAAGTTACGCTCAATTCTTCGTACGCCGACAATCCAAGCGTTCCAAATATGCAAGTGCTCACTCTTTCGAAAAATGGCCGAAATCCCTCATACGTCACGACGAAGTGGTGAGTTCAATCCAAAACGGTCGCTACATTTCCAAAAGGACTTACGGGCTAATAACGGACACCGGGTGCAAAAATTACGCTCAATTCTTCGTCTCCCGACTCTCCAAGCGTTCGAAATATGCAAGTGCTAATTCTTTCAAAAAATGGCTGAAATCCCTCACACGTCACGACGAAGTGGTGAGTTCAATCCAAAACGGTCGCTACATTTCCAAAAGGACTTACGGGCTAATAACGGACACCGGGTGCAAAAGTTACGCTCAATTCTTCGTACGCCGACAATCCAAGCGTTCCAAATATGCAAGTGCTAATTCTTTCAAAAAATGGCAGAAATCCATCCCTCTTTCGTCAGAACGAAGTGGTGAGTTCAATCCAAAACGGTCGCTACATTTTCAAAAAGTACTTATGGGCCCAAAACGGACACCGTGTGCAAAAGTTACGCTCAGTTCTTCGTACGCCGACAATCCAAGCGTTCCAAATATGTAAGGGCTCACTCTTTCAAAAAATGGCCAAAATCCCTCATACGTCACGATGAAGTGGTGAGTTCAATCCAAAACTGTCGCTACATTTCCAAAAAGGACTTACGGGTCCAAAACGGACACCGTGTGCAAAAGTTACGCTCAATTCTTCGTATGTCGACAATCCAAGCTTTCCAAATATGCAAGTGCTCACACTTTCGAAAAATGGCCGAAATCCTTCATACGTCATGACGAAGTGGTGAGTTCAATCAAAAACGGGCGCTACATTTCCAAAAAGTACTTACGGGCCCAAACGAACACCGGGTGCAAAAGTTACGCTCAATCCTTCGTACGTCGACAATCCAAGCGTTCCAAATTTGCAAGTGCTCACATTTTTGAAAATGGCCGAAATCCCTCATACGTCATGACGAAGTGGTGAGTTCAATCCAAAACGGTCGCTACATTTCCAAAAAGTACTTATGGGCCCAAAACGGACACCGTGTGCAAAAGTTACGCTCAATTCTTTGTCCGTCGACTCTCCAAGCGTCCTAAATATGCAAGTGCTCATTCTTTCGAAAAATGGCCAAAATTCGTCGTACGTCACGACGAAGTGGTGAGTTCAATCAAAAACGGTCGCTACATTTCCAAAAAGGACTTATGGGCCCAAAACGGACACCGGGTGCAAAAGTTACGCTCAATTCTTCGTACGCTGACACTCCAAGCGTTCCAAATATGCGAGTGCTCACACTATCTAAAAATGGCCGAAATCTCTCTTACGTCACGATGAAGTGGTGAGTTCAATCCAAAACGGTCGCTACATTTCCAAAAAGGACTTACGGTCCCAAAACGGACACCGGGTGCAAAAGTTACGCTCAATTCTTCGTACGCTGACAATCCAAGCGTTCCAAATGTGCAAGTGCTCACTCTTTTGAAAAATGGCCAAAATCCCTCATACGTCATGACGAAGTGGTGAGTTCAATCCAAAACGATCGCTACATTTCCCAAAAGGACTTACGGGCTAATAACGGACACCGGG
>NW_019265880.1:0-8985 GCF_002742605.1 Olea europaea var. sylvestris | reverse complement strand
CTTACCAATTGAACTTTGCTATTTGTACACTGATATTTAACACGTTGTTTGACAGTTGTATTGTTGTCAAGTGTCAATTGGATGAGAAAACTGTTTGAAATTTAAACTGTCCAAGAGGATATCGTCACGTGGCAAAGTGTAAACTAAAGTGTACACCGTAGTGTACATGTAGCAAGGTCCGATTGAACTTTGCTATTTGTACACTGATTTTCGACACGTTGTTTAACACTTGCATTGTTGTCAAGTGTCAATTGGATGGGAAAACTGTTCGAAATTTAAATTGTGCGACAGGGTAATGTCACGTGGCAAAGTGTAAACTAAAGTGTACACCATAGTGTACATGTAGTAAGGTTCTTATCGAGTGAACTTTATTATTTGTACATTGACTTTCGACACGTTGTTTGACACTTGTATTGTTGTCAAGTATCAATTGGATGAAAAAATTGTTTGAAATTTAAACTCTCCAACAGTGTAATATCACCTGTCAAAGTGTGAACTAAAGAGTACACAATAGTGTACTTGTAGCAAGGTCCGTGCCGATTGAACTTTGCTAATTGTACACTGATTTTTAACATGTTCTTTAACACTTGCTTTTTAGTCAAGTGTCAATTAGATGGAAAAACTGTTTGAGATTCAAACTGTCCAACAGGATAAGTTCACGTGGCAAAGTGTAAACTAAAGTGTACACCACAGCGTACATATATCGAGGTCCTTACTGATTGAACTTTGCTATTTGTACACTGATTTTTCACACGTTGTTTGATTCTTGCATTGTTGTCTAGTGTCAATTGGATTGGAAAACTCTTAGAAATTTAAACTTTCTAACACGGTAATGACACGTGGAAAAAGGTAAACTAAAGTGTACATGTAGCAAGGTTCTTACCGATAGAACGTTGCTATTTGTACTGATTTTTGACATGTTGTTTGACACTTGCATTGTTGTGAAGTGTCATTTGGATGGGAACACTATTTGAAATTTAAACTGTCTAGCAGGGTAATGTCACGTTACAAAGCGTAAACTAAAGTTTGTACACCATACTGTACATGTAGTAGGGTTCTTAACGATTGAACTTGCAATTTGTACACTAATTTTGGACACGTTTCCCACTTGCACTGTAGTCAAGTGTCAATTGGATGGGAAAACTATTTGAAATTTGAACTGTTCAACAGTGTAATGTCATGTGGCAAAGTGTAAACCAAATTGTACACCATAGTGCACATGTAGCAAGGTTCTTACAGATTGAACTTTGCTATTTGTGCACTGGTTTTGATTTAAACTATCCAACAAGATAATGTCATGTGGAGAAGTGTAAACTAAAGTGTGCACCATAGTGTACATGTATCAAGGTCTTTACCGTTTGAACTTTGCTAATTGTACACTGATTTTTAACACGTTGTTTGACACTTGCATTATTGTCAAGTGTCAATTGGATGGGAAAATGTTTTGAAATTTAAACTGTCTAGCAAGGTAATGTCACGTTGCAGAGGGTAAACTAAAGTGAGTACAAAATAGTGCACAAGTCACAAGGTCCTTCTCGATTGAACTTCGTAATTTCTACATTGATATTTAACACGTTGTTTGACACTTGAGTTGTTGACGAGTGTCAATTGTATGGAAGAACTGTTTGAAATTTAAACTGTTCAGTGGGGTAATGTCACGTGACAAAGTGTAATCTAAAGTGTAAACCATAGTGTACATGTGGCAAGGTTCTTACTGATTGAACTTTGCTCTTTGTACATTGATTTCGGACACGTTGTTTGACACTTGCATTGTTGTCAAGTGTCAATGTGATGGGAAAACTATTTGAAATTTAAACTGTCCAACAGAGTAATGTCATGTGGCAAAGTGTAAATTAAAGTGTACACCATAGTGTACATGTAGCAAGGTCCTTACCGATTAAACTTTGCTATTGATACACTGATTTTTGACACGTTGCTTGACACCTACATTGTTGTCAAGCGTCAATTGGATGGGAAAACTATTTGAAATTTAAAGTGTCGAACAGGGTAATATCACGTGGCAATGGGTAAACTAAAGTGTACACCATAGTGTACATGTAGCAAGGTTTTTACCGATTGAACTTTACTATTTGTACACTGATTTTTGACACGTCGTTTGACACTTTCATTGTTGTCAAGTGTCAATTGGATGGGAAAAATGGTTGAAATTTAAATAGTCCAACAGGGTAGTGCTACATGGCAAAGTGTAAACTAAAGTGTACACCATAGTGTACATGTAGAAAGGTTCTTGTCGATTGAACTTTACTATTCATACACTTATTTTTGACACGTTGTCTAACACTTGCATTGTTGTCAAGTGCCAATTGGATGGGAAAACTATTTTAAATTTAAACTGTCCAACTGGGTATTGTCATGTGGCAAAATGTAAACTAAAGTGTACACCATAGTGTACATGTAGCAAGGTTCTTACCGATTGATCATTACTATTTGTACGTTGATTTTAGACACGTTGTTTCACACTTTCATTGTACTCAAGTGTCAATTGGATGGAAAAACTCTTTGAAATTTAAACAGTCTAATAGTGTAATGTGACGTGGCGAAGTGTAAACTAAAGTGTACACTATAGTGTACATTTTTACCAACTGAACTTCGCTATTTGTACACTGATTTTAGAAATGTTGTTTGACACTTGCATTATTTTCAAGTGTCAATTGGATGGGAAACTGTTTGAAATTTAAACTACTGAATAGGATAACGTCATGCGGTAAAGTGTAAACTAAAGTGTACACCATAGTGTACATGTAGCAAGGTTCTTACTGATTGAACTTTGTTATTTGTACATTGATTTTTGACACGTTGTTTGGCACTTGCATTGTTGTCATGTGTAAATTGGATGGGAAAACTATTTGAAATTTAAACTGTCCAACAGGGTAATGTCACGCGGAAAAGTGTAAACTAAAGTGTACACCATAGTGTAGATTTAGTAAGGTTCTTATCAATTGAGCATTGCTATTAGTACACTGATTTTTGACACGTTGTTTGACACTTGCATTGTTGTTAAGTGTCAATTGGATTGGAAAACTGTTTGAAATTTAAATTGTCCAACAGGGTAATATCACGTGGCCAAGTGTAAACTAAAGTGTACACCGTAGTGTACATTTGGCAAGGTTCTTACCAATTGAACTTTGCTATTTTTGCACTGATTTTTGGCACGTTGTTTGACACTTGCATTGTTGTCAAGTGTGAATTGGATGGAAAAACTATTTGAAATATAAATTGTCCAACAGTGTAATATCGCCTGGCAAAGTGTGAACTAAAGTGTACACAATAGTGTACATGTAGCAAGGTCCTAACCGATTGAACTTCGCTATTTGTACACTGAATTTTGATACGCTGTTTGACACTTACTTTGTAGTCAAGTGTCGATTGGATGAAAAAAATGTTTGAAATCTAGACTGTCTAACAGTGTAATGTCACGTGGCTAGGTGTAAACTATAGTGTACACCATAGTGTACATGTAGCAATGTTTTACCGATTGAACTTTGCTATTTGTACACTGATTTTTGACACGTTATTTGACACTTGCTTTGTAGTCAAGTTTCAATCGGATGGAAAAACTGTTTCAAACTTAAACTATCTAACAAGGTAATGTCACGTGGTAATGTGTAAACTGCAGTGTACACCATAATGTACATGTAGCAAGGTTCTTACCGATTGAACTTTGCTATTTGTCCATTGATTTTAGACACGTTGTTTCACACTTTCATTGTAGTCATGCGTCAAGTGAATGGAAAAACTGTTTGAAATTTAAACAGTCCAATAGTGTAATGTCATTTGGCAATGTGTAAACTAAAGTGTACACCATAGTGTACATGTACTAAGGTTTTTATCGATTGAACTTTGCTATTTGTACACTATTTTTTGACACGTTGTTTGACACTTGCATTATTGTCAAGTGTCAATTGGATGGGAAAACTATTTGAAATTTAAACTTTTCAACATGGTAATGTCACGCTGAAAAGTGTAAACTAAAGTGTACACAATAGTGTCCTTGTTGCAAGGTTCTTACCGATTGAACAATACTATTTGTACACTAATTTTTGACACGTTGTTTGATACTTGCATTATTGTCAAGTGTCAATTATATGGGAAAACTGTTTGAAATATAAACTGTCCGACAGGGTAATTTCATGCGGCAAAGTGTAAACTAAAGTGTATACCGTATTTTACATGTAGCAAGGTCCTTACCAATTAACTTTGCTATTTGTACACTGATTGTTGACACGTTGTTTGACACTTTCTTTGTAGTCAAGTGCCAATTGGATGGGAAAACTATTTGAAATTTAAACATTCCAGCAGGGTAATGTTATGTGGCAAAGTGTAAACTAAAGTGTGTACACCATAGTGTACAAGTCGCAATTACCGATTGAACTTTCCTATTTGTACACTGATTTTTGACACGTTGTTTGACTCTTGCATTGTTATCAAGTGTTAATTGGATGGAAAAATTATTTGAAATTTAAACTGTCCAACAGGGTATGTCACGTGGTAAAGTGTAAACTAAAGTCTCCACCATAGTATACAAGTCGTAACATTCTTAGCGATTGAACTTTGCTATTTGTACACTGACCTTTGACACGTTTAACACTTGCATTGTTGTCAAGTGTCAATTGGAAGGAAAAACTGTTTGAAATTTAAAATGTCCGAAAGTCTAATGTCATGTGGCAAAGTCTAAACTAAAGTGTACACCATAGTGTACATATAGCAAGGTCCTTACCGATTGAACTTTGCTATTAGTACACTGATTGTTAACACGTTGTTTGACATTTGCTTTGTCGTCAAGTTTCAATTGAAAGGAAAAACTATTTGAAATTTAAACTATTCAACAGGGTAATGTCATATGGCAAAGTATAAACTAAAGTGTACGCCATAGTGTACATTTAGCAAGGTTCTTACCGATTGAACTTTGCTATTTGTACATTGATTTTCAATATATTGTTTGACACTTGCAATGTTATCAAATGTCAATTGGACGGGAAAACTATTTGAAATTTAAATTGTCCAACAGGGTAATGTCACGTGGCAAAGTGTAAACTAAAGTGTACACTATAGTGTACATGTTGCAAGGTTCTTACCGATTGAACTTTGCTATTTGTAGACTGACCTTTCACGCGTTGTTTAACACTTGCATTGTTGTCAAGTGTCAATTGGAAGGAAAACATGTTTGAAATTTAAACTGTCCAACAGTCTAATGTCATGGGGCAAAGTCTAAACTAAAGTGAACACCATAGTGTACATGTAGCAATGTCCCTACCGATTGAACTTCGTTATCGGTACACTGATTTTTGACACGTTGTTTGACACTTGCTTTGTAGTCAAGTTTCAATTGGAAGGAAAAACTGTTCGAAATTTAAACTTTCCAACAGGGTAATGTCACGTGGCAAACTATAAACTAAAGTGTATGCTATAATGTACATTTAGCAAGGTTTTTACCAATTGAACTTTGCTATTTGTACAATGATTTTTGACACGTTGTTTGACACTTTCATTGTTGTCAAGTATCAATTGGATGGAAAACTATTTGAAATTTAAACTGTCCAATAGGGTAATGTCACGTGGCAAAGTGTAAACAAAAGTGTACACCATAGTGTACATGTAGCCCAGTCCTTACCGATTGAACTTTACTATCTGTGCACTGATTTTCGACACGTTGTTTGACACTTGCATTGTTGTCAAGAGTCAATTGGATGGAAAAACTGTTTGAAATTTAAACTATCCAACAGGGTAATGTCATGTGATAAAGTGTAAACTAAAGTGTACACCACGGTGTACAAGTAGCAAGGTCCGTAAACTAAAGTGTACACCACAGTGTACAAGTAGCAAGGTTCTTGCTGATTGAATTTGCGATTCGTACACTTATTTTTGACATATTGTTTGACACTTACATTGTTGTCTAGTGTCAATTGGATCGGAAAATTGTTTGAAACATAAATTGTCCAACAGGATAATGACACATGATAAAGTGTAAACTAAAGTGTTCACCATAGTGTATATGTCCTAAGGTTCTTACCGATTGAACTTTGCTATTTGTACACTGATTTTTGACACGTTGTTTGACACTTGCATTGTTGTCAAGTGTCAATTGGATGGCAAAATTGTTTCAAATTTAAACTATCCAACATGGTAATATCACGTGGCAAAGTGTAAACTAAAGGGTACACCATAGTGTACATGTAGGAATGTTCTTATCGACTGAACTTTGCTATTTGTACAATAACTTTTGATACGTTGTTTGACACTTGCATTGTTGTCAAGTGTCAATTGGATGGAAAAATAGTTTGAAATTTAAACCGTCCAACAGGGTAATGTCACGTGGCAAAGTGTAAACCAAGGTTCTTACGGATTGAAATTTCCTATTTGTACACTGATTTTAGACACGTTGTCTCACACTTTCGATGTAGTCAAGTATCAATTGCATGGAAAAACTGCTTGAAATTTAAACTGTCCAATAGCGTAATATCACGTGGCAAAGTGTGAACTAAAGTGTACACCATTGTGTACATGTAGCAAGGTCCTTATCGATTGAACATTGATATTTGTACACTAATTTTTGAGACATTGTTTGACACTTTTTTTGTAGTCAAGTGTCGATTGGATTGAAAAACTATTTGAAATTTGAACTGTCCACCAGTGTAATGTCACGTGGAAAAGTGTAAACTAAATTGTACACCATAGTGTACATGTACCAAGGTTCTTACAGATTGAACTTTGCTATTTGTATATAGGTTTTGATTAAACTATCCAACAGGATAATGTCACGTGACAAAGTGTAAACTAATGTGTATACCATAGTGTACATGTATCAATGTCCTTACCGATTGAATTTTTCTATTTGTACACTAATTTTTAACACATTGTTTGACACTTGCATTGTTGTCAAGTGTTAATTGGATGGAAAAACTATTCGAAATTTAAACTGTCCAGGAGGGTAATGTCACGTTGTAGGCTGTAAACTAAAGTGAGTGCACCATAGTGTACATGTCGCAAGGTTCTTACCGATTGAACTCTGCGATTTTTTACACTGATATTTGACACGTTGATTGACACTTGCGTTGTTGTCAAGTGTCAATTTTATGGAAAAATTGTTTGAAATTTAAACTGTTCAACAGAGTAATGTCACATGGCAAAGTGTAAACTATAGTGTACAACATAGTGTACATGTGGCAAGGTTCTTACCGATTGAACTTTGCTTCTTGTACATTGATTTTTGTTATGTTGTTTGACACTTGCATTATTGTGAAGGGTCAAAGAGATGGGAAAACTATTTGACATTTAAACTGTCCAATAGGGTAATGTTACGTGGTAATGTGTAAAATAAAGTGTACACCATAGTGTACATGTAGTAAGGTCCTTACCGATTGAACTTTGCTATTGGTACAGTAATTTTCTACACGTTGTTTAACACTTGCATTGTTTTCAAGTGTCAATTGGATGAGAAAACTATTTGGACTTAAAACTGTCCAATAGGGTAATATCACATGGCAATGTGTAAACTAAAGTGTACACAATAGTGTACGTGTAGCAAGTTCCTTACCGATTGAACTTGCTATTTGTACACTGATTCTTGACACTCACATTATTGTCGAGTGTCAATTGGGTAGGAAAACTATTTGAACTTTAAATTGTCCAACAGGGTAATATCACGTGGCAAAGAGTAAACTAAAGTGTGCACTATAGTGTACATATAGCAAGGTTTTTACCGATTCAACTTTTCTATTTGTACAATGATTTTTGACACGTTGTTTAACACTTTCATTGTTGTTAAGTGTCAATTGGATGGGAAAACTATTTAAAATTTAAACAGTCCAACAGGGTAGTGTTATGTAGCAAAGTGTAAACTAAAGTGTACACCATAGTGCACATGTAGCAAGGTTCTTGCCGATTGAACTTTCTTATTTGACAGTTATTTTTGACACGTTGTTCGACACTTGGATTGTTGTCAAGTGTCAATTGGATGGGAAAACTGTTTGAAATTTAAATTGTCCAACAGTGTAATATCACCTGACAAAGTGTGAACTAAAGTGTACATGTAGCAAGGTCCTTACTGATTGACCTTTGCTATTTGTACACTGATTTTTGACACATTGTTTGACACTTGCATTGTTGTCAAGTGTCAATTGGGTGGGAAAACTATTTGAACTTTAAACTATCCAACAGGGTAATGTTACGTGGCAAAGTGCAAACTAAAGTATACACCATAGTGTACATGTAGCATGGTTTTTACCGATTGATCTTTACTATTTGTACACTGATTTTTGACACGTTATTTGACACTTTCATTATTGTCAAGTGTCAATTAGACGGGAAAACTATTTGAAATTTAAACTGTCTAGCAGGGTAGTGTCACGTTGCAAAGTGTAAACTAAAGTGTACACCGTAGTGTACATGTAGAAAGGTACTTGCCGATTGAACTTTCTTATTCGTACAGTTATTTTCGACACGTTGTTTGACACTTGGATTTTTGTCATGTGTCAATTGGATGGGAAAACTGTTTGAAATTTGAACTGCCCAATAGGGTAATGTCACGTGGAAAACTGGAAACTAAACTTTACACCGCAGTGTACATGTAGTAAGGTTCTTACCGATTGAACTTTGTTATTTGTACATTGACTTTTGACACTTGTATTGTTGTAAAGTGTCAATTGGATGAAAAACCTGTTTGAAATTTAAACTGTCTAACAGTGTAATATCACCTGTCAAAGTGTGAACTAAAGTGTACACAATAGTGTACTTGTAGCAAGGTCTGTACCGGTTGAACTTTGCTAATTATACACTTATTTCTGACATGTTGTTTAACATTTGCTTTTTAGTCAAGTGTCAATTAGATGGGAAAACTGTTTGAGATTTAAACTGTCCAACAGGATAATATCACGTGGCAAAATGTAAACTAAAGTGTACACCACAGCGTACATGTATCGAGGTCCTTACTGATTGAACTTTGCTATTTGTACACTGATTTTTGAC
>NW_019265879.1:0-8990 GCF_002742605.1 Olea europaea var. sylvestris | reverse complement strand
ATAAGGTTTGTATAGTATATGTATAAGGTAGTGATTTTAAGAAATTATAGAGATTTAATGGATTTGATGATGTTTGGTGATTTGTTAGTAAACGATTGAAGAGATGAAGAGTTAAAGAAATAGAGAGGCAAGAATAAATATATTGCTGGCATTCAGATTCCAAGGTGGAAATTTAATGAATATTGTGACCCATATTTCGTTGGAGTGTTGTGTTTTGGTTGAAGGTGTTAATGATGGAAAATGTTGTTCAATAAATCAATAAACAAATGGAGTATGGAATGAAAAATGAAGATGGTGGCTTCAACATAAGCCTATGCGACCGCATGGCCAAGCCATAGTCCGAAGCTTGGAGGCCAGTTTTGGTATAAATCATGCTTCTTGCAACTTTTTAGCAATCTTTTGGCACCAATTCGTAGAGTATAGATTAAAATCTCTAAATAGATGATAGAGGGATCAATACAAATAGTTGAAATCATGTTACAAATACATGATAAACATTTTCATTCCATAAGAAAGTTAAATTCTTTCTTCTTCCATATTAATTTTTTTCCTCCTTGTGTTGTTGAAGTTGTGGAGTCTCTACAAGGCTTGATTAATCCTACAAACCACTTGATGCGAGACCCTTTAAGCACGAAATCATATCCGAGAGGGGGCAAATATCGTTTGAAAATAGCAAGATTAATTTTGTGTTTGAGCATTCACATTTTGTTTTGATCCCTACTCATTTCATCTTCTTGATAATTTTGTTTATCGATTTTCTTCTCAAAACCCTGGTGGTGGAAAATTTCCCAACAATCTCAAACGATAATTTGTGGTGGAGAATGAAATCACTTTGGCAAGATCCAGATCCTAGTTGGCATATTTGATGGGTGAACTTAATGTGAAGGCTAGTACAAACTGAAGTTTCTGTTGACAGAATTGAAGATCTCCGACATTCTAATTCCGGATTTGGCGACGCTATCAAAATCAACATTTCTTTGGCGAAAGAAATCTAAAAGGTTAAAAAGAAATTATTTCATTGAAGAATAAAAAGATAGAATTTGTCATCATGAATTCAATTCTGATAATATTCATTTATCTTCTAAAATTCCACTTTGGCAAGTCGATATAATGATCTTCTCACATGCAATTTTGATGTCTTGTGAAAATATATGCACATTATCAATGATGGTATCCCCAATAAATTTAATTCCGGTTGTGCATAATTTGTTGCACGTGTTTGTGAAAGTGGAATTATGGAAATCATGATGTTACATGAAATTTAAAATTGCATATTCATTTGTAAGGTATATTTTATAAATATTTGATGAATTTGAATATGAATTTTTCATGATCATCTAGAATTTCCTATTAGATGAAGGATATGAATATTGTGTCCACAATTATGAATTACATAGTTATATAAATTCCTTGTATGATATATTTGATGAATTAAAGTATGTATGATCCTTAGAGTACGCTTTATTTATGGAATTTGGTCTTATATGCAATTTATGGAGATAATAGAGATGAAAAATTATTGTGTTGGTTTGGTATCAACATAAAAAAACACTAAAAGAATTTTGTGATCTATGATCTACTTCGCTAAATTTACTACATGTTGAGTATGAAAGACATGCTAAAAAATGTATGAGAATATTTGAATATGATAATCTGTCATCATTTCATCTGATATTCACTAATTGGTGTATATAAGTGTTTATTCTATTTTGAGGAAAGTGCACGTGCATGGAGGAAACTGTATGTTCCTTTGGTTGGAGAATATCTGGAAATATATTACTCGCTTGTGCTCACTTGAGAATGCATATTTTGGTGTCCTCCCATAAGGTTAAATGAGCAAAATTTTGATGGAAAATTATTTTGAAGTGAAAAGTACTTATCCAATTATTGGGAATGGTTCATATGCATAAGATAGTAGTATTGAAAAATGCCAATTATTTGTTGATTGACTTCATGTCTTTTCTAACTTGGGTTAATGTCGATAGCCTCATTTAATCCTATGGTATTAAATGAGATGATTTTATGCCAATTATATTTGCATAAAAGCATGACAAGTTGTGATTTGTTCTAGTGCAAAGTGCTTGTGAAATTATGAAGACATGAAAATATTTTATGGTCGAATATCCTTTTCATTCAAATCTGGAAAAGTTTGAATGTCGTGATTTAGTTGGTTAAAATTTTCATATTTAGTTGAATTGATGGCTTCAATTAATTCTTCTAAATTAATTCAATGCAATTAAGTAAGATTGCATATGATTATGAAAAAAAAATGTAATTTTGTCCAAATATGAATAATGTTCTTCTCATTTAAGGTGTTATGATGCTATCTTGTGAAGGTCACGAAAGTGATAAATTGCAAATGATTGGAGATTAATATGCTTAGTCTTGTTAGTTGTTGAATTGGACTTTAGTCATGGAACCAATTGAGTTGGTTTGTGCTTGAAAGGCATTAACGATCTATGAGATGACCTTGATCAAATTGATGATAGTCGGTTTGAAGTATATTGTGACTTAACAACCACTATCAGAAAGTACTTAAACTTTCACGGCCATTATCACAAGTGATAAATAAATTGAACTTCGAAAGAGTTAATAATCTCTAAGTTCAAGTATAATCCCAAATATGGGGGTTAACATATTGATGAAAGTTTGAGTATAACCCTAAATGTGGGGTTATCAGTAACGATTGTGAACTTATATGAGAAATTCAAGATGCAATATTCCAGACTGTATATGAATTCCTAATATAGGAATTGTGGGGGTAACTTAATATTAAAGTTACTTATACCTTTTAATCATAGAAAGATATCTATGAAGGAGATAAGGTAGAAAAGCCCTTATGTAAATCCACAATAAAAGTGATTAACTAGTGTAATGATTTGATGGAAATCATCCAATTGTGTTTTGAAAATCTATAAAGCTTTAAGTAAAGCAAGTGAGAAGATTGTGGCTTCATAAGAAAATTCTTAGTGGTAACAAGAAGTATCTATCAAATGAATCGATCATTGGCTAACTATATTTGATAAGATATTAAGTCGAATGTAATGGAAAGTCTAGATATATAAGTAAGTCATAAATGTGACTTATAAGGAGATTATGAAAGGTGAAAAAAAATTCGAAAAGAATTTAGTGGATCCTTTAACTAGACCACTGAATAAAAAATTTTGTGGCATCTACTTCAAGTGGGATGGGGTTGAAACTCCTAAACTATTAAGGTCCACCAATGACAGCAACCCTACTTGTCATTACTCAAAAGGTAATCCAAGGATTCAAAAGGTAATAACAAATCATTCAATATGTTGATAGTTGCAGTATTATTAAAATCCACAATAACCCTATCCTAATTAAAATAATGCTGGTTGTTACTGAAGTGAGGATTGAGCATTAAAGCTTTTAATGAAGTTCAGTGCTAAAACACAAATATCTCTAAAAGTAACAAAGATATTAGAAGAACTTCACCTAAACAATCTTGAAGGTGGTGCAACCTTAATAGAGAGTTGGAGTTTCTCTCCTAAAAGTTTGTTGAAAATGATAAGCACAAAGCCATATTAGTGCTAAGTGAGATTGAGGAACTTGAGAACACATAATTCTCATGTGTGTGTCCTTACCGGTGTTATCACATGGAATAACTGGTTCAAAACTTCACACTACCTTTGATTTCAACTTTACTTTGTTTGAATTATACTATGGTTAGATTCAAATCGAAAGATATCTAATCTTTACTCATGAGTATTGTATACTTTGAATATGAGAATTTATTGATGATTGATGGAAAATTTTGTTCCATAAATCGATAAACAAATGGAGTATGAAATGAAAAATGAAGATGGTGGCTACAACATAAGCCTATGCAACCACATGGTCTATTTGGCCATGCAAGTTCGAAGCTTGGAGGCCAGTTTTGGTAAAAACCATGTGACCGCATGGGATTACACCATGCGGTCGCATGGTAGTAATTTAGTAATCGTTGGAGGTCAGTTTTGTTTGAATTCTAGCGGCTGTTGGGATGTTTCTTGCAACTTTTTAGTAATGTTTTGGCACCAATTCATGGAGTATTGATTAAAATCTATAAATAGATGATAGAGAGATCAATACAAATAGTTGAAAACATGTTACAAATATATGATAAACATTTTTCATTCCATAAGAAAGTTTAATTCTTTCTTTCATATTCATTTTTTTTCCTCCTTGTGTTCTTGAAGCTTTGGAGTCTCTACAAGGCTTGATTAATCTTACAAATCATTTGATGCAAGACCCTTTAAGCACCAAAATCATAACCGAGAGGAGGCAAATATCATTTGAGGAGAGCGAAAATAAGTTCGTGTTTGAGGCTTCATATTTTGTTTTGATCTCTACTCATTTCATCTTCTTGATAATTTTGTTTATCGATTTTCTTCTCAAAACCCCGGTGGTGGAAAATTTCCCAACAGTTAAAGAGGTCAAAAAGTAAAGTTTAAGTCGAAACTCAGCGCCTAGGAGTGCTTGCCGCCTGTTTGGCGCTCGAGCAGCGTTGCAGCATTCTCTTCCTGCGAGGCTGCCACTCGAGCAGCATATATATTCGGGAAAATATTGTTTTCCTATTTTTTACTCATTTTTCCTCTTTCCAACTATAATGTATTCTTTTGGGTCCTGCATATATTCTAGAATTGTACAGCTTTCATATGACTTCGAATGAGTTAGTATCAAATTAGAAACATTATTTTATATCATTTCCATATATTAATAAGTTCTCATTTCTCTGCTTGTTGTTCTTATGTTGTAATTGTTACTTCATATTGTACCATATAATCTCGTTTTCTTTCCTGACAAGTGGCATCAATATATCTAATTCTTGTTCAGTTTCTAACATTAACAATTCAACAAAAAAAAAGATAGAGTTATGAGGATATGAGATAAATATTTGATATTTGTGAATTTGAATGTGATTATCAAGTGTAAGGCTAAGTTCCAACAAATACCAAGGTTAACCGGGCTCAGTTTCACCATATAGGTCGACACCACCAACGGGTTGAGACAACTCCAAAAACACCACCACCAAATCCCACCTCCGGTTGCTACAATACACTCACAAAGAGTTGGACAAGATGAAGAACAATAATATGCCCACAAGAAAACCACAAAGGTCATAGGAAAGAGGAGAAGCCGAGAGAATGAGTCACAGAGAGAGATTGGGCATTCTTCATATGGAGGCCGAGAGAAAGGCCAAGAATATAAGCCAAGCAAGTGACCAAACAAGGTAAGTTAGGTTAGGTTTATTTAGTGGACCAAACAAGGCTCGACTAAAAAATAATGGGTTTCAAATTAATACCATAGCCATCCAAGGAAATGGGACGAACCGTGAGCAACACTATTAACAATAGGTTGCTTCTAACGGTCCATAAGAATGTGGATTGGGTTATCTCGATAATTGTGTCGACGTACAAATCAATCATATGACTAAGGCCCATTGATAATCGAACCAGGGTTACATCATAGCTCGAGGGGTCGTTTGACAACAAATTGCCTAACATCAAGAATGCTAGTTTATGAGTTTTATAATGTCAAAGAGTTGTTTGCCTGTTAACTACGTACTTAAAATTTTAATTTAGGGTGTACTGAATACAAATTAGTCGGTCTTTGTAGTGTTGCATGTAATTATTCTAAAATTGCGTTAAGTTCCATTCTTCCTGGATTGTTAGTTCTCCTCTTTGTTAAATCCTTTGTTTAAATATGTCTTTTCTTTTTTGCTCATGATGCAGGGAGAAGTATTCTCATTCGTCAATGTCCTCTTACCGATAAAAGCAAGATTGAAAGTGCAGTCAGAAACTGTTGTTTATCAGATTCTGTGTTGGCTGGGGTAGTGAAGGCTTTACCAAACTTGCGAGTTTAAGGTTGATTTATTGCCCTCAAGTTACATGGAAAGAGAAATAGGGAGTGGAAAGCTGGGGGGATGGCAATTTGGTGGAACAGTAATCTGATTAGAGACGAAGGTTAGAAAGGGACGAAAAGTATATTCAAAGTGTTTTACCTTTTTTCTCAATTAACACATGATGAATCACAGCAGGTATCAAGTCCCTTCACATTTCGTTTTTCATCTCACCCACTTTTCCCTCATGTCAAACATAGCCTCAGGCATGTTGTCCATTTGGTTTCTACAGAACTCTTTTTATATATTGATCATGTTTAAACTTGTCTATGATTAAATTATGATTGCTGCTCATGTTAAACGCTATGCCTAAATAAGCTTTTGTTCACCCTCTTCTTAAAGGAGTGCTGCATTGGGGACAAAGGTCTAGTTGCTATAGAGGAATATTGTACTAGACTAGAATATCTGAATTTGCAGCATTGTAAATTTTTGACAGACACTGGATTGGTTCGGGTAGCCCCTTGCTGCTGGAAAACTTTAAAATTCCTTGGTCTCACTGCCTGTCGAAGTCTTACTTATGTCTCATTACATGTGGTGGATATCACTGCAGATCACTAGAATATTTATCATTAAATTCAGAGTTCATGCACTACAAAGGCTTGTTTCTGTTAATATTACAATGTTCTAGAGTGGCTTCAAATTTTCCAAAAATAAAACAAGCAAATCATTATCTAAATGGTGAGCAAGCTTCAAATATTTCATTAAGCATGCAATATCAATCAATAACACAAACAAACTAAATAAACTGTGTTTGAATGAAATGATAAATCAATAGGTTTCCTCTTCATCCCAACACTAAAACGTTTAGCATAACATCTCTATAATGAAAGTACAACAAAAGAGTTGAAAATTCATCACCCGGAAATCTAAATGCAGGAAAAAGATATAAAACCGATTTCTTGCTTTCAATGTTCAATGCCTATATATCCATGAATCTTCAATCTCTTGATGTTATTTGCCTTCAATCATTTGCTAGCCTTGTTCTCCATGATATTTTATAAGGAAAGATCGAAATTAGAGACTCCAAGTAAGTTAAATCATGGCCAAAATTATTTTTAAGATTGCACGAAACGAAAAATAAAAACAAAATCTTCAACCTAGAATTGAGCCATGCGATTACATTGAACATTGCATTGCGTTCGCAAGGGTGATTTCGCCAGCAGCTGTAGGCCCCAACTATTGATTCTGTGCAAGTTGGTCCATGGTTTCTCTCCTTTCCTCAACTCAAGTCCAATGTAATTTCAATTCAAGCCCATGATCTTTCAATTCAAGTCCAATTGGTCCTGAATCTCTGAATTAAGAACAATATCCATCATTTTAGCTCAATTTTCATTCTTTATCTCTAATATCACTATTAATATCGAGTTTTATCTAAATAAACAATATTTACATGAGATTAAGCAATAATTCCCTAAAAGTACTCCAAACATATATGTTTATCAGCCTACATAAGCGTATAAAATAGCACTTATGTATCTTCAAGACAATAGATGAGACAATAATCGAACTGGAGGACTCAAGTCCATTGAAAAATCCTGCATGTAAGCAGTTCGACTGTCTCTTGCCTGTCACTCCCCATTAAGCACCATGTCCTTCCTTTATCATTTCCATCACGCGAACTATTCTATACATCTGTTCTTTTATCTTTTGTTTTTGGCTGGTATTGTTCTAGGAAGCAACTCTTCCCTTCCCCCATTTCGTCCCCTATGAGGTTTGAACCCATAATTACTTGGGTGAGATTCTTGATCACTGCTTGTCTTGACTTTCTTTGGTCTTGCTTCGCTACATGGGTTAATGCAACCTATGTTTCACGTCATTTACAATCAGGGGCGGACCCAGAGACTTCGGACTGTGGGGTCAAAAATGAAATTTTTTTCGAACAACGTATCATTAACGTAAATAAATTCATAGGATTAATGGATTGGAATGTATAATTAGTTGGAATTTGGAACCCCAAACCCAAATAACCATTTCAGCAGCAGAAAATTTAAAAAAAAAAAAAAAAAAAAAAGGAAAAAAAAACTGTGGGGTCATTTGACCCCACATGACCCCATGTGGGTCCGCCCCTGTTTACAATTTGGGTCTTCAACTATGCAATGCAGGCACTCTAAGTTAGCTAAATAGAAAATGATGCACCATGTGAAACTGTGATTGGATGCAACTACTTGCAATCTTTTCATATGTTTGATTAGGGGCAAAGCATTATGTGGTATAGCAAGAGGGGGTACGAACTTGAAGAAGTTCAACAATGATCATTGTCAGTGGGTATTCCCTCTCTCTTTTTAATCTGCCTTTCTAGTACATTTTGTGTATCTAACATCAATTTGAATATCAGTTAGAAACCCTGTGACTCTCTCTCCATAGAAACAATTTTTGTTCATGAGATTCGTACTTAAAGATTCTCCAATGTTCTCATCATTAATGACATTTTCATCAAAATGTTTCTTTCTATGAATAATACGCTTCCATGAAATGTAGATTCAATTTTTATCTGAGCAACAATTTCTTTAAAATTAATCTTGTCACATTCAAATTCAAATTCAAATTCAAATTCTAGTCTATTTCGATTTCAAGTGACGAATAGCCATATCAGTAGACATGTCCTCACTTTACATTATTTCGCAGACTATTAATAGCAAACAATATATTGTACCAGATAACCATATTAAACAAGAACTCAAAATTCATAATATGAGAAGATAAACTTTTAACTTATTTGAATGTGTTAGAATCATCACCTATTTTCCACCAATTATTTTAAAGTGGCTTTAATTTCTAGCGGGTTTAAATATTATTGTTTTAATACTTTTAACTTGACTTTTACAACATGTTTTACTACCAAGAAGGGAAGTTAATTTTTTCTCCATGCATGTTAAACAATCAAAAAGTTTAAAATACTTCTACAAAATAAAGATTGAACTAAATTAACAATTATATTTAAATTAAACATTAGCATATTTGCCCATTGGACAGCTGAGTTAGCTTTGTTTATTACATTTGAACTTTATTTTGTTTAAAATTTGTTCATGAAATATATATAATACATTTTTTTTGTTTGGCGCGGGGGAGGGGGGGGGGGGGGTAT
>NW_019265878.1:0-8990 GCF_002742605.1 Olea europaea var. sylvestris | reverse complement strand
TACATATCCAAAAAGTACTTATAGGCCCAAAACGGACATCGTGTGCAAAAGTTACGCTCAATTCTTCGTACGCCGACTCTCCATGCATTCCAAATATGCAAGTGCTTATTTTTTCGAAAAATGTCCAAAATCCCTCATACGTCACGGCGAAGTGGTGAGTTCAATCCAAAACGGTCGCTGCATTTCCAAAAAGTACATATGGGCCCAAAACGGAGACCATGTGCAAAACTTACGCTCAATTCTTCGTACGCCGACTCTCCAAGCGGTCCAAATATGCAAGTGCTCATTCTTTCTAAAAATGGCTGAAATCCCTCATACGTCACGACGATGTCGTGAGTACAATCCAAAATGATCGCTACATTTCTGAAAGTACTTATGGGCCCAAAACGGACGCCGTTTTCAAAAGTTAAGCTCGATTCTTCTAACGCGGAGAATCCAAGCACTCCAAATATGTAAGTGCTCATTCTTTCGAAAAATGGCCGAAATCCCTCTTACGTCACGATGAAGTGGTGAGTTAAACCCAAAACGATCGCTACATTTCCAAAAAGTACTTATGGGCCCAAAACGAACACCGTGTGTAAAAGTTGCGCTCATTTCTTCGTACGCCGACTATCCAAGCGTTCCATATATGCAAGTGCTCATTCTTTTGAAAAATGGCCAAAATTCCTCATACGTCACGACGAAGTGGTGAGTTCAAACCAAAACCGTTGCTACATTTCCAAAAAGTACTTATGGGCCCAAAACGGACACCGTGTGCAAAAGTTACGCTAAATTCTTCTTACGCCGACAATCCAAGCGTTCCAAATATGCAAGTACTCATTGTTTCAAAAAATGGCCGAAATCCCTCATACGTCATGACGAAGTGGTGAGTTCAATCCAAAATGGTCGCTACATTTCCAAAAAGAACTTATTTTCCCAAAAAGGACAACGCGTGCAAAAGTTACGCTCAATTCTTCGTACGCCGACTCTCCAAGCATTCCAAATATGCAAGTGCCCATTCTTTCTAAAAATGGCTAAAATCCCTTGTACGTCACGATGAAGTCGTGAGTTCAATCCAGAATGGTCGCTACATTTCTGAAAAGTACTTATGGGCCCAAAACGGATATCGTGTGCAAAAGTTAAGCTCAATTCTTCGTACGCCGACTCTCCAAGCATTCCAAATATGCAAGTGCTTATTCTTTCGAAAAATGTCCGAAATCCCTCATACGTCACGGTGAAGTGGTGAGTTTAATCCAAAACGGTCGCTGCATTTCCAAAAAGTGCATAAGGGCCCAAAACGGAGACCGTGTGCAAAAGTTACGCTCAATTCTTCGTACGCCGACTCTCCAAGCATTCCAAATATGCAAGTGCTCATTCTTTCAAAAAATGGCTGAAATCCCTCGTACGTCTCGATGATGTCGTGAGTACAATCCAAAATGATCGCTACATTTCTGAAAAGTACTTATGGGCCCAAAACGGATGCCGTTTTCAAAAGTTACGCTCGATTCTTCTAACACGGAGAATCCAAGCGTTCCAAATATGCAAGTTCTCATTCTTTCGAAAAATGGCCGAAATCCCTCATACGTCACGACGAAGTGGTGAGTTCAATCCAAAACGGTCGTTGCATTTAAAAAATGTACTTACGGGCCCAAAACGGATACCGTGTGCAAAAGTTCGCTCAATTCTTCGTACGCGAACTCTCCAAGCGTTCCAAATATGCAAGTGCTCATTCTTTCTAAAAATGGCTGAAATCCCTCGTATGTCACGATGAAGTCATGAGTTCAATCCAAAACGGTCTCTACATTTCCAAAAAGTACTTATGGGCACAAAACGGACACCGTGTACAAAAGTTACGCTCAATTCTTCGTACGTCGACCCTCCAAGCATTCCAAATATTTAAGTGCTCATTCTTTCAAAAAATGGCCAAAATCCCACAAATGTCACGACGAAGTGGTGAGTTCAATCCAAAATGGTCGCTACATTTCCAAAAAGTACTTATGGGCCCAAAACGGTCACCGTGTGCAAAAGTTACTCTCAATTCTTCGTACGCCGACAATCCGAGCATTCCAAGTTTGAAAGTGCTCATTCTTTCGAAAAATGGCCAAAATCCCTCGTACGTCACGACGAAGTGGTGAGTTCAATCCAAAATGGTCGCTACATTTCCAAAAAGTACTTATGGGCACAAAACGGACACCGTGTACAAAAGTTACGCTCAATTCTTCGTACGCCGACTCTCCAAGCATTCCAAATATGCAAGTGCTTATTCTTTCGAAAAATGTCGAAATCCCTCATACGTCACGGCGAAGTGGTGAGTTCAATCCAAAACGGTCGCTGCATTTCCAAAAAGTACATATGGGCCCAAAACGGACGCCGTTTTCAAAAGTTACGCTCAATTCTTCGTACGCCGACTCTCCAAGCATTCCAAATATGCAAGTGCTCATTCTTTCTAAAAATGGCTGAAATCCCTCGTACGTCACGATGATGTCATGAGTACAATCCAAAATGATCGCTACATTTCTGAAAAGTACTTATGGGCCCAAAACGGACGCCGTTTTCAAAAGTTACGCTCAATTCTTCGTACGCCGACTCTCCAAGCATTCCAAATATGCAAGTGCTTATTCTATTGAAAAATGTCCGAAATCCCTCATACGTCATGGTGAAGTGGTGAGTTCAATCCGAAACGGTCGCTGCATTTCCAAAAAGTACATATGGGCCCAAAACGGAGACCGTGTGCAAAAGTTACGTTCAATTCTTCGTACGCCGACTCTCCAAGCGTTCCAAATATGCAAGTGCTCATTCTTTCTAAAAATGGCTGAAATCCCTCGTACGTCACGATGATGTCGTGAGTACAATCCAAAATGATCGCTACATTTCTGAAAAGTACTTATGGGCCCAAAACGGACGTCGTTTTCAAAAGTTACGCTCGATTCTTCTAACGCGGAGAATCCAAGCGTTCCAAATATGCAATTGCTCATTCTTTCGAAAAATAGCCGAAATCCCTCGTACGTCACGACGAAGTGGTGAGTTCAATCCAAAACGATCGTTGCATTTCCAAAAAGTACTTATGGGCCCAAAACGGACACCGTGTGCAAAAGTTCGCTCAATTCTTCGTACGCCGACTCTCCAAGCGTTCCAAATATGCAAGTGCTCATTCTTTCTAAAAATGGCTGAAATCCCTTGTATGTCACGATGAAGTCATGAGTTCAATCCAAAACGGTCTCTACATTTCGAAAAAGTACTTATGGGCACAAAACGGACACCGTGTGCAAAAGTTACGCTCAATTCTTCGTACGCTGACCCTCCAAGCGTTCCAATTATGCAAGTGCTCGTTCTTTCGAAAAATGGCCAAAATCCCACATATGTCATGACGAAGTGGTGAGTTCAATCCAAAATGGTCACTACATTTCCAAAAAGTACTTATGGGTCCAAAACGGACACCGTGTGCAAAAGTTCCGCTCAATTCTTCGTGCGCCGACAATCCGAGCATTCCAAGTTTGAAAGTGCTCATTCTTTCGAAAAATGGCCAAAATCCCTCGTACGTCACGACGAAGTGGTGAGTTCAATCCAAAATGGTCGCTACATATCCAAAAAGTACTTATAGGCCCAAAACGGACATCGTGTGCAAAAGTTACGCTCAATTCTTCGTACGCCGACTCTCCAAGCATTCCAAATATGAAAGTGCTTATTCTTTCGAAAAATGTCCAAAATCCCTCATACGTCACGGCGAAGTGGTGAGCTCAATCCAAAACGGTCGCTGCATTTCCAAAAAGTACATATGGGCCCAAAACGGAGACCGTGTGCAAAACTTACGCTCAATTCGTCGTACGCCGACTCTCCAAGCGGTCCAAATATGCAAGTGCTCATTCTTTCTAAAAATGGCTGAAATACCTCGTACGTCACGATGATGTCGTCAGTACAATCCAAAATGATCGCTACATTTCTGAAAGTACTTATGGGCCCAAAACGGACGCCGTTTTCAAAAGTTACGCTCGATTCTTCTAACGCGGAGAATCCAAGCACTCCAAATATGCAAGTGCTCATTCTTTCGAAAAATGGCCGAAATCCCTCTTACGTCACGACGAAGTGGTGAGTTAAACCCAAAACGATCGCTACATTTCCAAAAAGTACTTATGGGCCCAAAACGGACACCGTGTGCAAAAGTTACATTCAATTCTTCTTACGCCGACAATCCAAGCGTTCCAAATATGCAAGTACTCATTGTTTCGAAAAATGGCTGAAATCCCTCATACCTCATGACGAAGTGGTGAGTTCTATCCAAAACGGTCGCTACATTTCCAAAAAGTACTTATGGGCCGAAAACGGACACCGTGTGCAAAAGTTACGCTCAATTCTTCTTACGCCGACAATCCAAGCGTTCCAAATATGCAAGTACTCATTGTTTCGAAAAATGGCTGAAATCCCTCATACCTCATGACGAAGTGGTGAGTTCAATCCAAAATGGTCGCTACATTTCCAAAAAGTACTTATTTTCCCAAAGAGGACAACGCGTGCAAAAGTTACGCTCAATTCTTCGTACGCCGACTCTCCAAGCGTTCCAAATATGCAAGTGCCCATTCTTTCTAAAAATGGCTAAAATCCCTCGTACGTCACGATGAAGTCGTGAGTTCAATCCAGAATGGTCGCTACATTTCTGAAAAGTACTTATGGGCCCAAAACGGACATCGTGTGCAAAAGTTACGCTCAATTCTTCGTACGCCGAGTCTCCAAGCATTCCAAATATGCAAGTGCTTATTCTTTCGAAAAATGTCCAAAATCCCTCATACGTCACGGTGAAGTGGTGAGTTCAATCCAAAACGGTCGCTGCATTTCCAAAAAGTACATATGGGCCCAAAACGGAGACCGCATGCAAAAGTTACGATCAGTTCTTCGTACGCCGACTCTCCAAGCATTCCAAATATGCAAGTGCTCATTCTTTCTAAAAATGGCTGAAATCCCTCGTACGTCTCGATGATGTCGTGAGTACAATCCAAAATGATCGCTACATTTCTGAAAAGTACTTATGGGCCCAAAATGGACGCCATTTTCAAAAGTTACGCTCGATTCTTCTAACACGGAGAATCCAAGCGTTCCAAATATGCAAGTTCTCATTCTTTCGAAAAATGGCCGAAATCCCTCGTAAGTCAGGACGAAGTGGTGAGTTCAATCCAAAACGGTCGTTGCATTTCCAAAAAGTACTTATGGGCCCAAAACGGATACCGTGTGCAAAAGTTCGCTCAATTCTTCGTACGCCGACTCTCCAAGCGTTCCAAATATGCAAGTGCTCATTCTTTCTAAAAATGGCTGAAATCCCTCGTATGTCACGATGAAGTCATGAGTTCAATCCAAAACGGTCTCTACATTTCCAAAAAGTACTTATGGGCACAAAACGGACACCGTGTGCAAAAGTTACGCTCAATTCTTCGTACGTCGACCCTCCAAGCGTTCCAAATATGCAAGTGCTCATTCTTTCGAAAAATGGCCAAAATCCCACATATGTCACGACGAAGTGGTGAGTTCAATCAAAAATGGTCGCTACATTTCCAAAAAGTACTTATGGGCCCAATACGGACACCGTGTGCGAAAGTTACTCTTAATTCTTCGTACGCCGACAATCTGAGCATTCCAAGTTTGAAAGTGCTCAATCTTTCGAAAAATGGCCAAAATCCCTCGTACGTCACGACGAAGTGGTGAGTTCAATCCAAAACGGTCGCTACATATCCAAAAAGTACTTATAGGTCCAAAACGGACATCGTGTGCAAAAGTTATGCTCAATTCTTCGTACGCCGACTCTCCAAGCATTCCAAATATGCAAGTGCTTGTTCTTTCGAAAAATGTCCAAAATCCCTCATACGTCACGGCGAAGTGGTGAGCTCAATCCAAAACGGTCGCTGCATTTCCAAAAAGTACATATGGGCCCAAAACGGAGACCGTGTGCAAAACTTACGCTCAATTCTTCGTACGCCGACTCTCCAAGCGTTCCAAATATGCAAGTGCTCATTCTTTCTAAAAATGGCTGAAATCCCTCGTACGTCACGATGATGTCGTGAGTACAATCCAAAATGATCGCTACATTTCTGAAAAGTACCTATGGGTCCAAAACGGACACCGTTTTCAAAAGTTACGCTCAATTCTTCGTACGCCGACTCTCCAAGCATTCCAAATATGCAAGTGCTTATTCTTTTGAAAAATGTACGAAATCCCTCATACGTCTTGGCGAAGTGGTGTGTTCAATCTGAAATGGTCGCTGCATTTCCAAAAAGTACATATGGGCCCAAAACGGAGACCGTGTTTAAAAGTTACGCTCAATTCTTCGTACGTCGACTCTCCAAGCATTCCAAATACGAAAGTGCTTATTCTTTCGAAAAATGTCCGAAATCCCTCATACGTCACGGCGAAGTGGTGAGTTCAATCCAAAACGGTCGCTGCATTTCCAAAAAGTACATATGGGCCCAAAACGGAGACGGTGTGCAAAACTTACGCTCAATTCTTCGTACGCCGACTCTCCAAGCGTTCCAAATATGCAAGTGCTCATTCTTTCTAAAAATGGCTGAAATCCCTCGTACGTCACGATGATGTCGTGAGTACAATCCAAAATGATCGCTACATTTCTGAAAAGTACTTATGGGCCCAAAACGGACGCCGTTTTCTAAAGTTAAGCTCGATTCTTCTAACGCGGAGAATCCAAGCGTTCCAAATATGCAAGTGCTCATTCTTTCGAAAAATGGCTGAAATCCCTCTTACATCACGACGAAGTGGTGAGTTCAACCCAAAGCGGTCGCTATATTTCCAAAAAGTACTTATTGGCCCAAAACGAACACCGTGTGCAAAAGTTGCGCTCATTTCTTCGTACGCCGACTATCAAGCGTTCCATATATGCAAGTGCTCATTCTTTTGAAAAATGGCCGAAATCCCTCATACGTCACGATGAAGTGGTGAGTTCAAACCAAAACCGTCGCTACATTTCCAAAAAGTACTTATGGGCCCAAAACGGACACCGTGAGCAAAAGTTACGCTCAATTCTTCTTACGCCGACAATCCAAGCGTTCCAAATATGCAAGTACTCATTGTTTCGAAAAATGGCCGAAATCCGTCATACATCATGACGAAGTGGTGAGTTCAATCCAAAATGGTCGCTACATTTCCAAAAAGTACTTATTTTCCCAAAAAGGACAACGCGTGCAAAAGTTACGCTCAATTCTTCGTCCGTCGACTCTCCAAGCATTCCAAATATGCAAGTGCTCATTCTTTCTAAAAATGGCTAAAATACCTCGTACGTCACGATGAAGTCGTGAGTTCAATCCAGAATGGTCGCTACATTTCTGAAAAGTACTTATGGGCCCAAAACGGACATCGCGTGCAAAAGTTACGCTCAATTCTTCGTACGCCGGCTCTCCAAGCATTCCAAATATGCAAGTGCTTATTCTTTTGAAAAATGTCCGAAATCCCTCATACGTCGTGGCGAAGTGGTGAGTTCAATCCAAAACAATCGCTGCATTTCCAAAAAGTACATAGGGGCCCAAAACTGAGACCGTGTGCAAAAGTTACGCTCAATTCTTCGTACGCCGACTCTCCAAGTGTTCCAAATATGCAAGTGCTCATTCTTTCTAAAAATGGCTGAAATCCCTCGTACGTCACGATGATGTCGTGAGTACAATCCAAAATGATCGCTACATTTCTGAAAAGTACTTATGGGCCCAAAACGGACGTCGTTTTCAAAAGTTACGCTCGACTCTTCTAACGTGGAGAATCCAAGCGTTCCAAATATGCAAGTGCTCATTCTTTCGAAAAATGGCCGAAATCCCTCGTACGTCACGACGAAGTGGTGAGTTCAATCCAAAACGATCGTTGCATTTCCAAAAAGTACTTATGGGCCCAAAACGGACACCGTGTGAAAAAGTTCGCTCAATTCTTCGTACGCCGACTCTCCAAGCGTTCTAAATATGCAAGTGCTCATTCTTTCTAAAAATGGCTGAAATCCCTTGTATGTCACGATGAAGTCCTGAGTTCAATCCAGAATCGTCTCTACATTTCCAAAAAGTACTTATGGGCACAAAACGGACACTGTGTGCGAAAGTTACGCTCAATTCTTCGTACGCTGACCCTCCAAGCGTTCCAAATATGCAAGTGCTCGTTCTTTCGAAAAATGGCCAAAATCCCACATATGTCATGACGAAGTGGTGAGTTCAATCCAAAATGGTCGCTACATTTCCAAAAAGTACTTATGGGCCCAAAATGGACACCGTGTGCAAAAGTTACGCTCAATTCTTCGTACGCTGACAATCCGAGCATTCCAAGTTTGAAAGTGCTCATTCTTTCGAAAAATGGCCAAAATCCCTCGTACGTCACGACGAAGTGGTGAGTTCAAACCAAAACCGTCGCTACATTTCCAAAAAGTACTTATGGGCCCAAAACGGACACCGTGTGCAAAAGTTACGCTCAATTCTTCTTACGCCGACAATCCAAGCGTTCCAAATATGCAAGTACTCATTGTTTCGAAAAATGGCCGAAATCCCTCATACGTCATGACGAAGTGGTGAGTTCAATCCAAAATGGTCGTTACATTTCCAAAAAGTACTTATTTTCCCAAAAAGGACAACGCGTGCAAATGTTACGCTCAATTCTTCGTACGCCGACTCTCCAAGCATTCCAAATATGTAAGTGCCCATTCTTTCTAAAAATGGCTAAAATCCCTCGTACGTCACGATGAAGTCGTGAGTTCAATCCAGAATGGTCGCTACATTTCTGAAAAGTACTTATGGGCCGAAAACAGACGCCGTTTTCAAAAGTTACGCTCGTTTCTTCGAACGCGGACAATCCAAGCTCTCCAAATATTCAAGTGCTCATTCTTTCAAAAAATGCCCAAAATCTCTCTTACGTCACGACGAAGTGCTGAGTTCAATCCAAAACGGTCGCTACATTTCCGAAAATTACTTATGGGCCCAAAATGGACACCGTGTGCAAAAGTTACGCTCAATTCTTCGTATGCCGACTCTCCAAGCGTTCCAAATATG
>NW_019265877.1:725416-733028 GCF_002742605.1 Olea europaea var. sylvestris | reverse complement strand
CCCAATTCTACCTTGAATAGCCATTTTCAAACCACTGGTATATTTGGCTACCCTTTGACCTTTAGATTTTGACAGATTGTTCCGCTTCGACAACCACATAAATTCATTAGTGCAATTTGATACTGTACGTTTGCTTATGTGATTCACATAGAGATATGTTTGGATGGGGATTTCAGATTTTTGGACAGTTACCTTATGCAATTAGAATTCTTACCTTTTGATATCTTTACCATAATTTGGACGTGTTTACCTTTTTAAAATAGGATTTTTAGAGTTTTATTCCATTTTTAAATTATTATCTAGAGTTTAATAGTTTCTAGTATAAATAGGGAATTTTGCTTCATTGTATTACAAGACTTTTATGATGAATTAAAATGAGACTTTTCTCTCTTGAAGCTTTGCTTCAAATCTTGTTCTTCCCTAGACAATTTTATCGAACTTATCAAGAATTAATATTCTTGTGGTGTTCAAAACATCCGATGAGATTCAATTAATTTGTGTAATCAAGAGGTCTGCACATCGTTAGCGATTCGTGTTGCTTAGTTCCAAATTTATTGATTTTAATCCAAAACCTTGCTTTGGCTTTCTAGGGGACGATTTCAACTTGATCATTGGTTTAGTTGCATTTGCCTACGTGGGTTCACATAAGTTGGTATTAGATAGGCTACAATCCAAGGTTATATCTCTTTTAAATTCTTGTTGAGTCAGTTGTCTTTTCTTTTCTTTTCTTTTGTTTTTGTTCTGGGTGTTCTTCAAATCAGTCATTAGTTTTGAGTCGTTGATCCCAAAAAATTCCAAAAATTATTTTTGGATTCAATTTGCATCCAAAACAACTTTCGTTTGTTTTGTTAGCATCATTGTTGATTTTTCTATCCCAATGAAAAAAAGTAATGTATGGTACCGAAAAAAAAATTTGTGTTAAAAAAATTGCCGACTATTTCTTGAATCAAAATTTTATTTTGTCAAGTCAAATTCCAATTCAAGAACCAATTTTTTTAATTAAAAATTTTTTTCAAAATCAAAGTTGTCCAGTTCAATTCCTTTTTGAGTCTTGGAACCACAATTTTCACACAACCCAATTGAAAACAAAATCAATGTCTGAAAGGATGGTGCGGATGTTTGAGAAATTACTTGGAGATACAGAGATACAATAAATAGGATGGATTCGAAATTGAATGAATTTTATAGGGATCAATGTGTTGAGGTGTCTAATGTGCGGGGACGGGATAAATTGGAGCCTAGGATGAAAAGTTGTGAGACATATGGATATGGTTGTGACATGGATGATGATGCGATGTTTGGGGCTAGTTTATGGGGAATGAAAAATAGAGGCGATAGGCTTGTAGAACGGGATATAAATTATTTTGGATATGGTGTAGATAGGAGTATAAAAATATCAATTGCAAAATTTAAGGGTATGAATGATCTCGAGGCGTACGTGGCGTGGGAAGAAAATATTGAATTATTGTTTGAGGGCTATGATTATTCCAAGAAAAACGAGTTGAAATTGGTTGTGAGCTCATTCATAGATTATGCAATAGCTTGGTGGGATGAGTTTACGATATCTGGGCGAAGGAATGGTGAGAGGCGTATTGGGACTTGGGATGAGCTAAGACACATTATGAGAATATGATATGCGCCAAATTATTATAGGAGGGGTCGACGAGAAATGAAATTTAAGGAGATGCCTAGAAGATCTTATGGGGTTGAATATCCGAAGGGTGGTAAAACACCTATAGCGAAGCATGGGCGTAGTACAACAAGTGAGTTGGCAAGTCGGGATTTCAAGTTAGAATTGACATGGCTTAGTGACAATATTAAATCTCAAATTAATCACATGAAGGAGCAAAAGAGTAAAAGGGAAAAATGTGGGGTGGTTAATTGTGAGAAAAGGGTGTAGAGCCACGGGAAAGTGGAAAGAAAGTCGAGATTGAAAATGGAAAAATGGAATTGGAGTTACGGGGTGAAAATGAAGAAGAGTCTTCAGAGATGAAAGATGAGTGGGAAGTGATCTTGCATGAAGATGAGCTTGAAATTGAGGAGGCATTGGCAAACACTAACATTTCCCTCCCTATTTTGGATATCTCTGTTTTGCAGGTTAACGAAGACTTGATTCCAAAAATTAATCCTATTGGAATACTACCTGACCCAAGAATTGATTATCAAATTGTGGAAAAAATTAACCAATAACAATGGTATCTTATCTTGGAAATATCTTATTTTGGGAGGTTAACTTTGTAATTCGCGAAGAGATGAAGGAGTTTCAAAGACCGTGGAAGGAATTCATATGCAGTGGAATGAAATACCAAGGAGATATGCCGAAAAACATGCATCCATTTGAAGTGGCATTGTCACAATTGCCTAGGCTGAGTAAAGCAAGGAAAATGCGCGGTGATTCATCAATTGAAATTGTTCTTGGAGCATCACAAAATTGCAAAAAGAAACCGTTAAGGCGTACATACTTTAATCTTTGTAACAGTGATTGGATTTACATACAAAGGCGGCGAGTTCAAGTTCAAAGGAGGTCCAAATTACATCCGCGAGGTGATGGGCCATTTTATGTTCTTGCCATGATCGGAGATAAAGGCTACAATTTGGATGATCAAGATTCAGATTCGAGGTCGAATCCTTTTGAAGAGAGAGGGAATGATGTGATTCGCAATAGAGACATGTTTGGACTCGAATTCCAGATTTTTGGGCAGTTACCTTATGCAATTAGAATTCTTACATTTTGATATCTTTACCATAATTTGGACGTGTTTACCTTTTTAAAATAGGATTTTTAGAGTTTTATTCCATTTTAAAATTATTATCTATGGTTTAATAGTTTCTAGTATAAGTATGAAATTTTTTTCTTCAATGTATTATAAGACTTTATGATGAATTAAAATGAGACTTTTCTCTCTCGAAACTTTGCTTCAAACCTTGTTCTTCCTTGGGCAATTTTATCGAACTTATCAGGAATTAATATTCTTGTGGTGTTCAAAACATCTGGTGAGATTCAATTAATTTGCTTAATCAAAAGGTCCGCACATCGTCGGCGATTCGGGTTGCTTGGTTCCAAATTTATTGAGTTTAATCCGAAACCTTGCTTTGACTTTCTTGGGGACGATTTCCATCTTGATCGTGGGTTTGGTAGCATTTGCCTACACGGGTTCACATCATTTGCCCTGTGTGCATCCTAGATACATATGATATAAAATTTGTTCATAATCTGTAGGTAAAAATTGATTCATCATAGCTTGCTTCATCTTTCTACAAGTTCGAATCCGACTCTTTCCCTGTCTCCTTCGAGCATTCTATAATTGATCCCAACATATTGCTGCTGTAAATTTCAAATGGAATGCCACCATTTTATCCTCTGAAACAATCATAATATTAAAGAATCTTTCAAACATCTATCAACTAATCTAAGAAATCCTTGATCTTCATGTTTCCAAAAAAGGGAAATATATGCTTTAATTCGATAATTATCAAAGGTATTTCGATGATTAGGATTACGCGATGACACTTCGAACTCCTGCTCTGACTTTGCTTCTCTTCCTTCTATTGTACGCCTCCTATTATTTTCTCTCCAAACTATATGTTCAACCATCAGTTCATTATTGATTGCCCGTTGTTTATTTTACCTACTGTTTTAGCACCCCATAAAAACAGTTGATAAATCTCTTCGATCTGAGTAGTAAAATCGTCAATCCATCAACTTATTGTATCCAAATATGCCCTAGTAGCTAGTACGTCACCTATGTTTATGAATCAAAGATACAAAGACGGATCTGATATCACCTGACGCAGGACGAACGCGTAGACAAAAATTAAAGTGTCTAGTTCGTAACTCATGAGCGGGTGTTTGTTAGAATTTCGCTCGAACGGACGTGATAATTATTTGGAATCCACCAAATAAATATTGGACTCACCAATAATTGAAAATTGAAATATCTTATTAATAAAAAATATAATAATGAAATTGAATTCTGAAAAAGTGTACAAAGTCCTTCTATATAGGCAAAATTATCCCATAATCTTAATAATATAAGGAGTCTAAAATAAGAAAACTAATACAATCTTAATTTAATTAAATTTCATATTCTAATCAATAAAAAAACTACAGCCCCAATTAAAGAAAAATAAAAGTCCTATCACTACTATACCAAAAAAATAAAAATAATAAAGATAACTAAAAAATATAGAGCTAAACAGAAATTTTCTAGTACGAAATAAAATTTATCTTATTTCTTTCCTTTCATAATTGGTTTCGAATTTTCTCTTGGTATTGTCCCTCATTATTATCCAAAGCTCATAAAGGGTTTTGACAATTGCTTTATTTGGAACTCTATAGAGAATGTAAGCCGCATCTTTAGTGCTTTTTCCCAGAGAGATCCAGGTGTACTGTAGGATGATTCTACATTCCTCTAAGAATTTAACAAAATGCCTTAGACATTGATCTCCTAGTTCGTTGTATCTGCCATAATATTCATCACCACTATCAGATCTAACATATTTTATTCTTTTGCCGAGTTGATTTTTAACCACAACCTTGTAAACCTTNTATTACGACACATAATTAAATACAAGTCTAATGGATCTGATCTCTACACACAATTAGGCTCACACTTTATTAGATGTCCATAACCCGATAACTTTAATTCTATATTAGATTACTTTAAATTTGAGTTTAATCTTAAAATAGCCTTTAATGTACAATTAATTACATATATAGACTCACATGACAAATTAATAATTTTCCAACAAAATTTTGAGCTGTATTATTGTCATAATTTTGATAAAAGTTGATGAAATGTGTGCTTCAAAGTTTATAAAAGTTGTAGGTTCCATGAAATAATGTTTGAGTAAAATTAATTTGACTTTAACTTGTTTTTTTTTATAAATTTTTTACGTTAAATAAAACAAAACTTGATAAATTTTTATTAGACAAGGTTTTAAATGGTTGGTAAATTTTGCTATAATTCAGCTATATATAATATAAATTCCAAATGTTATACATTTTCCATACAATGATGTCTAGCCAAGGCCAGTCTTGAGAATTTGGAGGCCCTAAGCGAAAAATTATTTTGAGGCCCTATATATTTTTTTACACTTGTAATAATATTTTGAGGCCCTGCTGAATTGCTGGTATAATGAACTATTGTGCTAGTATAATGGTATTACTATAAGTTTTGAGGTCCTAGGCTTAAGCCACATTTTTTGATGACCTAGGCGGTTGCCTAGGTGGCTTGGACCCCGGGCCGGCCCTGTGTCTAGCTCTCACCACGATCCCCATAATTCTATCATGTCGAGAATGTTATCTATCTGTCGACTTTTATTTGTATTATAATTTATATTTTTAAATTTAAATTATATTTAATAAATAAATATAAAAAACCGGCAACAAATGGAAATTTTAATCCCTGTTTCACCTTTTGAAAATTCTCAGCAAAATAGGGAATAACGAACGTGGAGGGCCGTCCCAACCCACGGATTGTCATCCCTATTAGCTAGGATAAACAGTATACTTGAGATTTTTAAGAAGGATTAGTTAGAGACCAAAAGTGTATATATATATATATATATATATAATAACAATAATAATAATAATAATAATTATCTCTTTTTATTTGATATTCTCGTATCACCGTTGATTTCTTAATATCCAAAGTCTCACTTGGTTTTGCTCCCCCCCCCTGCCAACCCCTCCCCTAGTCCATGTCGCTTCTCCCCTCTTGTCATTCTGTCTCAAGCATAACCAACTTTTGTATGTCGCCTATTATCAAGAATATTATGCGTAATTGTTAAGAAGCTCTCGAGAAATAAGGGTCAAATAGTAAAAATGGAAGGAAAGGGTCCAGGTCAAAGAAGAATGGAGTCCTTCAATATATCGAAAATCAAGAAAACTATAATAATGCAATGAGGATGGAGTAGTTGTAAAAATGAAAAATAAAATTCAAAAAAAAGTTATTTTTAATATTATTGCATTGGACACTCAACCCATATCACAGTCTTTCAAACTAGAAAATTACAAATATCAATTTTCACTTTGAAACATTAAAATAAGAACATTCTCCACAAATTCTCCCATATACTTTTGCACTAAGTAAAGCCGATTCAAAGCCTGGTGCCCATATGTACCCTACAAAATTAGGAACCCTAACTATTTTTCCCCAAACATTTCACGTACGAGTTATGACATTTAATTCTATTTCATCAATTACGTTGCCTAACAATCTCATCCTTATCCTTTTCATAATTATCTGAATTATTTCAGTTAAAGTTGAACCAGCTGGTTAGGACAGCACCAAACTTCTTAGCTTTATTTTATCAACTGGGCTTTTATTAATGCTAAGACTTTTATCCTAATTTGTTGTTTAATTTCCCACGTTTCTTGAAATAGAGCAACAACAAAGGTACGATGACAATAAAGTAAGCTTTACTTTTTACAAAATTTGAGTTCGACTTTATAAATTTGTTGCATTATACCGTGATGCTCGTGACAAAAGATTTAACATAACTAGATTGTTGGGAACTATTTAATATTAGTTTAATTTTGGTTCAATACTTTCTCATCTAACTTGTTTAATTGAAATTAAATTACTAATTTTATGAATTGAAAGCCTCTTTAGGTCAACCCCAATTAATATGACCCAACCATGTAAGTTTTTTATTTTTTATTTTTATTTATTTATGAGAGAGAGAGAGAGAGAGAGAGAGAGAGATGGTTCAGTCAATGTTTGATACCTGAACTGTCATAATTTAAAGGTGGAATAATATATTGGAGTTATGAGTTAAAAGGATAGAAAAAGATTTTAAAAAATACTGAATAAATATATTTTCACTTAAGATTTCATATTGGAGTTTTGAGTTTCTACGACTTCAAAAATAAAAGACGAAGACTATAGAATAGAATATAACTCATTCATGCTCAGAATTTCTATCAAATTTAGTGGGTCATTTTGAATTGTTTTTAAATAAGAGTATAATTTCTTTAAAAGAAAAGGTTAGAGTGCAATTGATATTGTGCTCTTGAAACTTTTTGACCAAAAAAAAATTCAAAACCATAATATTTATTTTTATATAAAAAAGTCGACAGTTTCTTCAGTAATGTTCTTCTTTGAGAATTCTTTATGCATATGTGCACAACTTTTATATAATTACCTTTAATTGTTGGATTTAGTAACTCGACTTTGAAGAACAGAGACGTACGTTGACCTTACAATTCTCTACAATATACATATATTTCACCATTTGAAAAGCGCGGAGGAGGTGGCCAATTTTTGCCATATAAATATATAATTAATAAAAGTTTGAATTTTGGTCAAAACTATAATTTTAGTTTAGTTGACCATTCGATATTGACTTGAGGATGTGTTTTGTAGGAGGTAAAACCGTAGAAGTATTTGGAAATTTTTTCAAATATGGTTTTTATTTTTATGGGGCGAAAAAAATCGAACCGATGGTGCAATGGGGCGGATATGATTTTTATATTTATGAACCGGTTTGTGGCGGTGCGGGTATGGTATTTACGCCATTGAACTGAAATCAAACCGATTACCCGCAAAAAAAAAAAAAAAAAAAAAAAAAAAAAAAAAAAAAAAAAACAATTAAATTTATTTTTTGG
>NW_019265877.1:724875-725080 GCF_002742605.1 Olea europaea var. sylvestris | reverse complement strand
TCAATAAAGGGGGAGGAGAATATATAAACTTGTTATGGAATGCTATGTATTGAGAGTTTCATTACCTTTGCCTCTTGTCAAACTTTGGGTATTTATAGGTGGTATGAACCGTGGGATCTGGAACACGTGTATACATCTGACGGTATGAAGCGTCTGCTCATAGGCGTCAATCAGCCGCGCTTGTAGAGTGGGCGGACAGTTTGTT
>NW_019265877.1:719963-722364 GCF_002742605.1 Olea europaea var. sylvestris | reverse complement strand
TATATATATATATATATATATATAATAACAATAATAATAATAATAATAATTATCTCTTTTTATTTGATATTCTCGTATCACCGTTGATTTCTTAATATCCAAAGTCTCACTTGGTTTTGCTCCCCCCCCCTGCCAACCCCTCCCCTAGTCCATGTCGCTTCTCCCCTCTTGTCATTCTGTCTCAAGCATAACCAACTTTTGTATGTCGCCTATTATCAAGAATATTATGCGTAATTGTTAAGAAGCTCTCGAGAAATAAGGGTCAAATAGTAAAAATGGAAGGAAAGGGTCCAGGTCAAAGAAGAATGGAGTCCTTCAATATATCGAAAATCAAGAAAACTATAATAATGCAATGAGGATGGAGTAGTTGTAAAAATGAAAAATAAAATTCAAAAAAAAGTTATTTTTAATATTATTGCATTGGACACTCAACCCATATCACAGTCTTTCAAACTAGAAAATTACAAATATCAATTTTCACTTTGAAACATTAAAATAAGAACATTCTCCACAAATTCTCCCATATACTTTTGCACTAAGTAAAGCCGATTCAAAGCCTGGTGCCCATATGTACCCTACAAAATTAGGAACCCTAACTATTTTTCCCCAAACATTTCACGTACGAGTTATGACATTTAATTCTATTTCATCAATTACGTTGCCTAACAATCTCATCCTTATCCTTTTCATAATTATCTGAATTATTTCAGTTAAAGTTGAACCAGCTGGTTAGGACAGCACCAAACTTCTTAGCTTTATTTTATCAACTGGGCTTTTATTAATGCTAAGACTTTTATCCTAATTTGTTGTTTAATTTCCCACGTTTCTTGAAATAGAGCAACAACAAAGGTGACGATGACAATAAAGTAAGCTTTACTTTTTACAAAATTTGAGTTCGACTTTATAAATTTGTTGCATTATACCGTGATGCTCGCGACAAAAGATTTAACATAACTAGATTGTTGGGAAGGTTCAATACTTTCTCATCTAACTTGTTTAATTGAAATTAAATTACTAATTTTATGAATTGAAAGCCTCTTTAGGTCAACCCCAATTAATATGACCCAACCATCTAAGTTTTTTATTTTTTATTTTTATTTATTTATTTATGAGAGAGAGAGAGAGAGAGAGATGGTAGTTTCTTTCAGTCAATGTTTGATACCTGAACTGTCATAATTTAAAGGTAGAATAATATATTGGAGCTATGAGTTAAAAGGATAGAAAAAGATTTTAAAAAATACTGAATAAATATATTTTCACTTAAGATTTCATATTGGAGTTTTGAGTTTCTACGACTTCAAAAATAAAAGGCGAAGACTATAGAATAGAATATAACTCATTCATGCTCAGAATTTCTATCAAATTTAGTGGGTCAGTTTGAATTGTTTTTAAATAAGAGTATAATTTCTTTAAAAGAAAAGGTTAGAGTGTAATTGATATTGTGCTCTTGAAACTTTTTGACCAAAAAAAATTCAAAACCACAATATTTTTTTTATATATCGACAGTTTCTTCAGTAATGTTCTTCTTTGAGAATTCTTTTGGCATATGAGCACAACTTTCATATAATTACCTTTAATTGTTGGATTTAGTTACACGACTTTGAAGAACAGAGACGTACGTTGACCTTACAATTCTCTACAATATACATAAATTTCACCATTTGAAAAGCGCGGAGGAGGTGGCCAATTTTTGCCATATAAATATATAATTAATAAAAGTTTGAATTTTGGTCAAAACTATAATTTTAGTTTAGTTGACCATTGGATATTGACTTGAGGATGTGTTTTGTAGGAGGTAAAACCGTAGAAGTATTTGGAAATTTTTTCAAATATGGTTTTTATTTTTATGGGGCGAAAAAAATCGAACCGATGGTGCAATGGGGCGGATATGATTTTTATATTTATGAACCGGTTTGTGGCGGTACGGGTATGGTATTTACGCCGTTGAACTGAAATCAAACCGATTACCCGCAAAAATCGGTATTTTGAGTAAGAATCAATATTCCAAAAAAAAAAAAAAAAAAAACAAAAACCCCAAAAAAAAAAAAAAAAAAAAAAAAAAAAAAAAAAAAAAAAAAAAAAACCAGTTGAATTGATTATTGAGCTTACACTACTTTTCTATCTAGCCCAAAACAAAATCCCCCCCATTACATCTACATGACTCAGCCGACCAACCCACTTACCATTAGCCTATAATAATAGCATTAGTATGATAGTATATAAATGCAAACCCTATATTGACCTCCAAAAATGGCTCCTCCACGTGGCCAACTTATAACTACTCCACGTATTCTTCCCTGCGAAATGAACAAATGGTCAGGCGCACACGGCCAGAACCGACGGGGGTGGCGGCCGTATACACTCCGACGGTCAAGTCAGGTTTGGGTGGTCGGAACAGTAT
>NW_019265877.1:718899-719915 GCF_002742605.1 Olea europaea var. sylvestris | reverse complement strand
AAAGGGGGAGGAGAATATATAAACTTGTTATGGAATGCTATGTATTGAGAGTTTTATTACCTTTGCCTCTTGCCAAATTTTGGGTATTTATAGGTGGTATGAACCGTGGGATGTGGAACACGTGTATACATCTGACGGTATGAAGCGTCTGCTCATAGGCGTCAATCAGCCGTGCTTGTAGAGTGGGCGGACAGTTTGTTTCCCCCGAGTTGAATTGACATAGAGTTGATAGGTCACATCAAATAGCTTCATGGGGACGTCAAATCAATTTAAACCTTATATGCAGAACAAATCTTAAATTGGCGGCGGATCTTCTAACCGGGGTCCACCTGATCCCAATCTCGGAGGTGGGATACTTCGACAGATCAGCAGTAGGAATCGATGTATCACTTCGGAGAAGCTCTGGGAGGGTCGGAGTGGTCTATTTGATCTTGGCTTCGGTGGTGAGATGACACTTCGGTATCGAGGCTCGTAAAATGAGGCGTAACAGTGCTCCCCCAAATCCCGGAATGAATATTTATATTATACGTGGATTTGTTTTCCTGACCGGACCGCTGCGTGGGGGTAGCTGAAACTTTGTAAAGCATGGGAGGAAACGCAGTGACCGAGGCGATGAGCCAATGGGGCGTTCTCGTCGGGTGCGTCCAAGCTTTGTAAAGTTGGAGGAGGAGCTCATCCCGCACCGATGCGTTGACAGAAATAGGTCGACGCGTGGGGAGATGACTGAAACTTTGTAAAGCATGGAAGGAAATGCAGTGACCGAGGCGATGAGCCAATGGGGCGTTCGCATCGGGTGCGTCCAAGCTTTGTAAAGTTGGGGGGAGGAGCTCATCCGAGGCGACCCAAAAGTCCAATGATTTGACAACTGTTGCGTGTTTCCAAGGTGACAGTTGGGTACCATGCCCATTCTCCTAAAAGGCTGCTGCGGCTAGTAATTATTATTGACGGCTGTTTGTAACCGAGGTGACGCGTTTCAATTTAGCGTGAAAGTCACAGCGACATCTTGGGCGTAGATC
>NW_019265877.1:715239-718509 GCF_002742605.1 Olea europaea var. sylvestris | reverse complement strand
TCGGACTACCCATCAAAATTGAGGGAGGCCGACCTGGGTAGACTTAGGACAGAATATAGGATCCCAGACAATGTAGATTTGATTCTCCCCGGGCCGGAAGAGAGAGCCTGTTACCCAAGGCCGGGCTGTGTGGCCATTAGTGAGGCAATCCTTAGGGCCGGACTTAGGCTGCCTATCCACCCATTCTTTAGGTTGGTGCTTAGGTCTTACGGGCTAGCCCCGACGCAACTCAATCCAAACTCCTGGAGCCAGATGGTGGGCTCCTGGATGTTGTGGAAAGAGGTGTAGTTAGGAGTGGAGATGCCCCTTTCCGTTTTCCAGACCCTCTATATACCCAAGGTTACTGCCGGGGGGGATAAGACCCGGGGTTGGTACTACCTGACGTCATGGGGTTCCCACACTCCATTTGTGATCGATCTGCCGAGCTCCATCAAGGAATGGAAGAGCTCATGGTGCTGGGCAGTGCGGCGATGGGACACAATGGAGGGGGACCCCTTGGTGCCTCTTACAGTCCCGGCGAAGTTTTCAATACTTAGTGAGTATAGTAGTTGCTCTTTTTGTTTCCCTTCGGTTCGGCTTGTGTTTAACAGTTATGTTTCCTTTCGCAGGTTCCCTTCCTCGGTGCGAGCTATCAACAGAGGACTTTGACACTATCTGTGTCATTTATCAGCTGCCTCAGAAGAAGAGGTCCTACCACAGGCTGATCCGGAAGAACATACATTTCATCACTCACGACTGAATGGCGTCTCAAGATAATAGGACCGAGGCCCATACTTTTTTATTCCGAACTCCCTATACTTGTATTAATTCCTTATTCGTTTCTTTGCAGATAACTTCAGCAAGAAGCTGCCAGTACGCCCCGACTTCAAGACCATACAAAAAATGATGCCTGAGGCAAGGGCGCTGAAGGCCTCCTCTTCTTCGTATAAGAAGCAAATGGAGGAGCTGGTGGAGGCTAGTAAGAGGCTTCAACCTCCGACGGAGGAGGAGGTTCAGGAGGATCCGGAGGCTGACCTCCGAAGGAAGGGCAAGAAGAGTGCTGCCCCTCTCAGACGCCCAACTGTGGCGAGGCCACCCCCAGTTATGCGGCAGACAACTATTCCCATGAGGGTGGCCCTCCCAGAGAGAAGCCCCGCTGCGGCAGAGCCTGTCGCTGCCCCCGACACGGCGCCCCTTGCGGCCGTACCCATTGAATACGTTCCGGGGCAGCAGAGGAGGAAAAAGGCCCGCTCCAGCAAAGAGGTTGATTTCCTTGGCACCAATTCAGAAGAGCCCGTAAGGGAGGTGCTGGAGGCTCTCCCTCCGGAAACAGCTGCAGTGGCGGTGGTCCACAGCAAATATTGGACTGAAGAGTGGAGGGACCACACTGCCTCCTGTACGGCTGAAGACTTGGTGGCGACGAACAGCGCCTGCGTGGCCCGGGCACTAAGCACAAGTATCCAACTCGAGGGCTTGGTGAAGGATCTAAACTCCAAGAGGGAGGACCTCGCCAAGCGCCTCGAGGAGGCGATGCACTATGGGGACGCTGTGCAAGCTGCCCAGGCCAAAGCCACCAAAGCAGAGGAGGGGAAGAGAGCTGCTGAGGTCCAGCTCGCTGCTTCGCAGGCAGAGGTGGAGCGGCTGAAAAAAGAGCTCTATGAAGTGGAGTGTCAGGTGGCTGCGGTGACTCGGCAACTTGACCACGCTAACGAGCACCACAAGCTTGCCACCGATGCTCTAGAGGCCTCTAACAGAGAAAAGGCGGAGCTGAAGCAGCAGACAGAGGCCTAGTCAGTGGAGATCGCCTCTCTGAAGGAGGAATTAAAGTCTGTGGAGGAGGTGGCGGTTCAGAATTTTATTGATCACTTCGAAGACCATCCCCTTTACGACAACTTTGCCAACTTCTGGGCCTCGTGGAGTGCCCAAAGCCTACTAGGTCGGCTGAAGGAGGTGCACCCTACCCTGGACATCTCTCAACTGGAGGCAGAGTTCGGGGTACCCACTGGAGGTCGGCCTGATAAGGTTACTGAGGAGGCTCCAGAGGCCCAGGAGGCAGCCAGTGCTGAAATTCCTCCCACAGATTAGGGTTTCCTTTTTTATTTTGTAATGGCTTCGGCCCCCATGTACTTTAATTTTGTGAAATGGAATGGAAAATTTTGTTAAGTTTCTGTTAAGTCTTTTTGCTTCTGCTTCTTTGTATTCCTTTTGTTTTATACTTGTAAGAATGACAAACATTAGACTAATTGCCTCGTGACAACGATCAGTTAACAATTGTGAACCGGTCCCCTTAAGCAAACATAAGTCCAAACACTTAAGTGAGTAGGAAGTGATTCCTCACTTTAACTTCTTAATAATCTGAGGTCAGACCAATTGGGGAAACACGAGGAACCGCTTGTTAATCAGCTAATAAGTGACGATCGGATCGCTCAAATGAACCTTCCGAAGAACTGAGGAAACCATTCCCTAGCCGATCCGGTTTGGAACCGAAAATTCATTACTAAAGATAAATTACACCACCCTTTACAAAGGTGATTCCATCACTTAATAAACTTTACAACCAAGGTCAGATCAGAACAACCGATTCAGCTATGACAACTTAGGATCAGATCGGAACATTCTTGTCACTGGTAGTATTTTCTTAAGTGCTGGGAGTTCGTCAACCCAGGCGCCTTTCGAGGCATCCAGTTTCCTTTTCAGGGTGTGCTTGATAGTCTTGTTCACTGCTTCGACCTGTCCATTTGCCTGAGGGTGATGCGGAGTCGAGAAGTCTTTCTTTATGCCCAGTTCGTTGCATAAGTCCCGCATCTTCCTGTTGTCGAATTGCCGCCCATTATCAGAGACAATGGAGTGGGGGATGCCGAATCTGCAAATGACGTTCTTCCAAACGAACTTCGTAGTGTTGGCCTTGGTGATTCGGGCAAGGGGTTCTGCCTCGACCCACTTAGTGAAGTAATCGATGGCGACAATGGCAAAAGTTGCGCTTCCCCTACCTTTTGGTAGTGGACCAATGAAGTCGATGCCCCACTTGGCGAATGGCCAAGGGTTGGTCACTATAGAGAGGCTCTGAGCAGGCTGTCTTTGCACGTTCGAGAAGCGCTGGCATTTGTCACATTCTTGGACAAATTGGCAAGCATCCATTTTCAGGGTTGGCCAGAAGTAGCCCTGACGGAGAACCTTGTGTGCCAAAGCCGTCCTCCGGAGTGATTTTCGCATATCCCTTCATGTATCTCTCTGAGTATGTAGGTGGCCTCTTCGCCGCCCACACATCGAAGAAGGGGCGAAGCGAAGCCT
>NW_019265877.1:705744-713543 GCF_002742605.1 Olea europaea var. sylvestris | reverse complement strand
CTTGGCTACAATAACTCACACATAGTGACATCCAAATGTAACAACCAAATCATTATTCTTGGTATGTAAATTGGATACCCATAATTTTGTTCATTCTATTTTCCCCTCACCGAGCATACTAGTTATTTGACTTGAGTATCGAAGTGCACTTGACAATGGTAACCCTCTAGAATCACAGTTGGTATAGTCTAATGTCGATATACAAGTGTGCATGTAATTTACACGTGCACGGGAGCATAGCATAGATCTTTTGGCATATGCATTTGGAGGTAAACAAATTGACGCCACCTATGAAAAATGATACTTTAACCACAAGAAAATCTCATGAAAGAAAAGCCTACATGCCTTCTCCGTGAAAAATTGTTATTCTTCAAAAAAAATATGGAAGCTTGAAAGGAGTCAATTAACAAGATCAACGCCTTTGGACCCTTGCTCTTGAGAAAGAAGGAAGTTTTTTTTTTCACATCCTTACCCTTAGAAAAGTGTTGTTCTTAAAGAAAGAATGAGTGAAAGTTTTGAAGGAACCAACACAAGATCCTCAACTTTGGGTCCTTTTTCCTTATAAAGAGAAGAAGGCAGAATCCTGAAATATCTTCCCTTAAAATAAGAACAAATTTCCCAGCTTTATCCTTTGAAGAAGACCAATCCTTTGAGGAGTGAACTCCCTAAGAAGAAATTTTGATTCGAAATGAGTGAAAGCAAACAAGAGATTAATTACTAAGGGTGTTAAGGGAACCTCTGAAATGAGGCCCTAGCTAGGGAGTAGGGATGTCAAAAGGAGCTCGTGGGCGGCTCGGGCTTGTAAAATCACGAGCCCGAACGAGAGTCGAGCGGGCCTCGCCTTAAATACGCCCACGAACGGCTCGTTGAAACGAGCCACGAGCCGCTTGTTATAATTAAGTGACCAAAACGGTCACTTTTTTAAAAAAAGTTACCGTTTTGGTCACTAAAACTTTTCAGTGACTGTTCTGGTCACTGAAATTTATTTATTATTTTTATTTTTTTTCCCTTTTACTATAAATACCCCTTAACTCCCCCATTTTTTTCATATCAATTACTCAATCACTACTTCAACTCTCTAAAGTCTCAATTCTCTTATCGAATTTTTACTCTCTTGTGCTGTAAAATATACAATATTGATTCAATTTTTACAGTTTATTAGTTACAATTTTAATTAATCTAATTCTCAATTCTCACAATCTCACTACATTTATATTTTTCTAGTTATTATTTTGGATTTCATCATAAACAATCAAACAAATGGACCAACACTCATTTGTTGAGAGCTCATTCGATACAGGATGTTGGCCACATCATAGTGAATCGCCTAGGACGCCGCAAAGTCAATTTTTAAATAAATTTGTTGGTCTAAATGACATGTCCATACCTGAAGATGTTCACATTCACGATCAGGGAAGCCACAATCCAATTGATTTGGATGATATTAAAGTTCNAAATGACATGTCCATACCTGAAGATGTTCACATTCACGATCAGGGAAGCCACAATCCAATTGATTTGGATGATATTAAAGTTCCCAAAGTGAAACATGAGGAAGAAAATGCCAAATTAAACATCTCAGATGCAAGAAAAAATCGAAAGGGCAAAAAACAAGCAAAATGTTGGGATCACTTCAAGTTGATTTCAACGAGAAAAGTCGTCGATGGCCTTGCAGAATCTAAAGCAGTATGTAAATACTGCCAACAAAGATTGGAATGGCAAAAAGGAATTGGTACCACCCATCTCTCAACAGCCACTACAAAGCATGTGCAGCTAGACATGGACTTTTTCCAGCTGGTCAAACACAATTGTAATTTGGCAGTTTAGGTGTCGGTTCTACGATTTCACCTCTATCCATCTGGGTGTATTTGAAGGACCATACTCGAACCGGAATGGTAAAATTTGTTGCCGTCATTGAGTTGCCTCTGGCTATTGCAGACAACCAACACTTCGTCTCGTTCGTGAAAGAATATCTGCAACCAAGGTACGTTAGGGTAAGTCGAAACACTCTTCGTGCCGATACAATACAATATTTCAATAATTCAAAACAACAATTAATTATGAATTTACAATAATATAGGGGTGTTATATCTTTAACTTCTGATTTATGGGAAGGAGTTAATAAAAGAGCATATATAACTGCAATCGTACACTATATAGACCCACTTTGGTGCATGTATAAAAAAATTATTATTTTTAGAATTATTGAGTTTCCTTACAATGCTAATAATATATATAATGCTATTATCAGTATTTTTAGAAAATATAATTGCGAGACTAAAATTAGGTCTTTTATTTTTGATAACGCTAGTGTTAATAAAGTAGTCGTTGATAAATTGTGTAGGACACTTCAACCTGATTTTGGTAGATATTTGTTTCATATTCGTTGTGTGTTTCATATTTTGAATTTAATTGTGCAAGATGACTTAAAACATATAAATGATGAACTTCAAAGAATTAGAAATGCATTAGTATATATTACAATCTCTCCTAATAGAAAACAAGCATTTGAAAATTTTTGTGCCGAACTAGGAGTGACGACTGCTAAAATATTTGTTAGCGACGTATTCCATAGATGAAACTCTACTTACTTGCTATTTAAGTCATGTGAAGGTTTCAAAAATTTAATAACTGACTTTTATAACAATAGATATATTAGAAGTGATGACGATGGTATGTTAAATGAATCCGATTGGATTTTAGCTTTGAAAATTAAACGATTTTTGACATCTTTTTATGAGACCACAAAGATTTTATCCAGTGTTTATTATCATACAAGCTGTATGGTATTTGAATGCCTTTATATAATTACAAGAACATTCCATAAATATAAAAAATGATCCTGTTTTTAGTGAAATTATAATTGTTATGGAATTAAAGTTTAGAAAATATTGGGAAGAACTGCATATGTTATTTCCTTTAACATGTCTAATGGTCCCCCGATATAATATTTCGAGAATTAAATACGTAATTGATCAAATCAATAAATCTTTAATACTTGAAACATCTATCACATATAAGAATTTACAACAAATATTATGTTGAATGTATGATTTATATGCTGAAAGAATGGGTGAGAATGTTAGTTAGGTACCCTAGGCACCTATTCCTTCGGCTGAAATTGAAGAAGATGATGCCGAAATAATAATTTATTCCAATGCATTAATCTATTTAGATATGATGCAACTACAATGTGTTCATCTAGTGTCATGTCGTCTATATTTGCATCTCATCAAACATCAGTCGAAACTCAAAATGCGATGCCTGTTGAATTAATTGATTACTTTAATCATAATATGCCAAAAGACGAAACAATTAAAAAAAGTTCAGAAGAAGTAATTGAATTTTGGTGAAAGTATGAAAGACATTGGCCAATTATTTCTGCAATTGCGAAAGATCTGTTGACACCTCCGATTAGCACTGTTATTTCGGAATTTGCTTTTAGTGTAGGTAAAAGGGTTTTAACCGATGTCAGGAGCCGACTGAAAGAAGATATTTTGGAAGCGCTAATGTGCATGAATGATTGGCAGGATGCTCATTTTTTACTACAAGATAAATACGTTGAAATTGCATGTCGTCAGGTAAATAATATTTGATTTAATTATATTAATCAAAATTTCTTTATGTTTCAATAGTTAAATTTAAGTTTCTTTAAAAAATTGTACACGTTACAACAAGTTGTTCGTGTACAATTTTTAACTCCGCCTACTTAAAATTGATGTAGTCGGTCCCAAACCCAGATAAAGGAGGAGAGTTTACATTTTATTTACTTTAAAAAGAAATAAAAAATATATATTTACAAATATATTTTTTGTAAATGTATTTCAAAAAATAATTCGTCTTCATTATATAAATATTTTATATTTTATAAAAAATATTACAATATGATATAAATAAAACAATAAAAAGTGTCTTCATTAAATTATTTGTATTTTTTAAAACTTTTTTATTTTTTTTAAAGTATTTTCATTACATTATTTCATTTATTTGTGTGTGTTTTTTTTTAAAAAAGACGAGCCCACGAGCCAACCCAGCCACGAGCTCGGCTCGCCATGAGCGCGAGCCGAGTTCGTAAGGTTAAGGGCCGAGCCCCCATTGCTACCACTACTAGGGAGGTCCAATCTGGAGGAGGCTACATCAGTGGAGAACAGGTAGTGTTATTATATGCTTTATATGAGAATAAGTAGAATGGCTACCAACATGAGGGACCGTGTTGGTCTTTGATAAAAATCGTATATTTCCATTCATTACAAAATCTATATATATATAGAGATATAACTAGGTTATATATTTATAGGCATTGTTTGATTTCCATTCTTTCCAAAATATATTTTTTTTCTCTTCTTTTCAACTACACATTATTCATTAATATAATATTACACGTAAATAGAAAATTTTTTTCTTACTTTTCAACCACAAATTTCCTATCAATCTACTATTCTAAAATACATTTTTACGTAATAATGGGGCTTAAACACCCTCATAGATTGTATGCATTATAGCTACAATTGCTTATCTAAAGTTGGTCCTATAATTGTGGGATTGTAGTGCATAATTTTTTGCCCATGATTTTCTCCTTTAATGGTTCCAAGAACAACTCATACTAACACTCCTGCTCAAGTTAGTACGTATATATCAATAACTCCCAAATTGTCTAGTGAGTTGTGGAATATTTTACTACACATAGCGTTCGTAAGAATATCTACTAGTTGGTCTTCAGATTTCACAAAAGGGAATCAGATAATCTTGGCATCAAGATTTTGTTTGATAAAGTGCCGATCTACTTACTCATGTTTAGTTAGATCATGCTGAATGGGATTATAGGAGATGTCAATTACTGCTTTATTATCACAAAACAAATTCATCACAGAGTTAGGAGCAAAACCAATCTCCGTCAAAAGTCTCATAAGCCACAATAACTCACATAGTCCTTTAGCCATTCCACGAAACTCAGCTTCAATAGTAGATAGGGCAACCACCTTTTATTTTTTACTCTTCCAAGTAACCAAGTTCCCTCCAACAAAGGTGAAGTAGCCTGATGTGGATTTTCTGTCTGTGATATTCCTTACCTAATTTGATTATTCTTTGAGATCATAAATCCCAACCCAAGTGAAGACTTAAAATATCTCAAAATTTGTATTACAGCACTCATATGATCTTTGCTCGGACAATGCATAAATTGGCTTACAGCACAAATTGCATAAGCAATTTCAGGCCGCATGTGAGAAAGATAAATAAGCTTGCCTACCATTCTTTGGCATCTCTCTTTGTCCGTTGGTATTTGATTAGGATATTCTCCAAGCTTGTGATTTGAAATTATTGGAGTATCAGCAAGCTTACAATCTAGTAATCTAACTTCTATCAATAGGTCTAAAATATATTTTCCTTGAGACAAGAATATACCCCTCTTTGATCTAACAACTTCAATTCCCAAAAAGTATTTAAGCCCTCTTAAGTTCTTCATTTCAAACTCAGATGTCAGTTGCTCTTGAAGCCTCTTTATTTTCTCTGAATCATCTCCTGTGATGATCATATCGTCCACATAGACTATTGGAGCAGTCAGTTTACCCTGTCTGTGTCTAAGGAATAAGGTATGATTAGAGTTACTTTGCTGGAATCCTTACTTTCTCATTGTCGTGCTGAGTTTCCCAAACCAAGCTCGAGGAGATTGTTTCAAACTGTATAGAGTTCTTTGCAATTTACAAACAACTTTGCCTTCTATGTTGGCTACATATCCTGGGAGAATCTCCATATATATCTCTTCTTCTAAATCATCATGCAAAAGGCATTCTTTACATCGATACAAAGGGCAATCGAGATTTGTTGCAAGTGACAACAGTACTCTCACCATATTTAACTTGGCTACAGGTGAGAAAGTCTCCTGATAGTCAACTCCGTATGTTTGCGTAAATCCCTTTGCTACAGGTCTCGCCTTGTAACTCTCAATTGTTCCATCTGCTTTGTATTTGATCGAAAACACCCACTTACATCTCACTGTCTTTTCTCCTTCTGGTAGAGTGATAAGGATCCGCGTTTCATTTTTCAATAGCGGCTCCATCTCCTCTTTCATAGCTTGGACCCACCTAGGATCTTTCATCGCTTCTTCAACTCTCAAGGAATTTGACATAAGGAGAGTTCATCTGTAAAAGCCTTGAGAGGTCTGGGAAGCCTCTTTGTGGATACATAGTTGGCAATTGGGTATTTTGATCTCTAGCATTACTTGTCAGGAGAGTATTTGTCCAGTGGCCTACCTTAGTTATGCCTGTATGGTAACCCATAGCCCATAGGAGTATTATTAGTTAACAGAGGTGTATTTGGAGTGTTTAGGGAGTTTACCTCAAGAGAATTCTCAGGAGATGGGTTTGTGGATAGTGTGGGATGAGAAGGGGGGCCCTACTTCTGCTTCAAATGCATGTTGCTTCTCATTGGTCTCTTTTGCTTCTGATGGTAGAACATCAAGTTCTATATCAATAGTAGGTTCTGAATCAAGTATAGAAATAATAGACTTATGAAATTTAGGCCAATCAAGACTCAACCAATTCGACTCTTCACCCTGAGGCTCCCACTGAAGAGTAAAAATGGATACGGTAGAGGGAAAAAAGTTTCCTATTCCAAGAAAGTGACGTCCATCATCACATAGGTAGACGATAAACTGGATCATAGCATCGATATCCTTTTTGATGCAAGCCATACCCTAGAAATACACATCAAATGTACATGGATCAAGTTTGGTATGCCAATTTTTGTGTAGATGAACAAAGGCAATGCAACCAAATACTCAAGATGGAAGCATTAAGGCCATAAGTAGAGAAATGACAATGGAAAAAGCTTGAAGAGGAGTTTGAAACTCAAGAGCCTTAGAAGACATCCGATTAATAAGGTAAACCGCCATAGTGACAGCATCGGTCCAAAAATGATTAGTACATAAGCACCAAGAAGAATAGCACAAGAAGTCTCTAAAATATGTCGATTTTCTCTCAGAGCAATACCATTTTGCTGAGGCGTCTGAGGACAAGTAGTTTCATGAATCAAGCCGTGGTAACTGAAATAATTTTTGAATGCACTATTCACATATTCTCCACCATTATCAGATTGAAGTGTACAAATTGTAGCAAAAAGTTGGGTTTTAACCATCTCATGAAATGAGTGGAAAATAGAAAAAAAACTTCATCCTTATTTTTCATCTGATATAGCCATGTCATACGAGTACAATCATCTACAAAAATCACAAACCTTCGAACCCCAGTCATAGTGAATTTGGAAGATGGGCAGAATTTGGAAAATGGGCCTCACATATCAGAGTGAATCAATTCAAAAGGCATCTGACTTTTATTCAAACTCAAAGGATAAGTAACACAATGACTTTTAGCTAAGATACCTGTCTCGCATTTTAAATTCAAATCCGACAAACACGAAAATAAAGCAGGAAATACAAGTTTCAAATAGCTAAATGAGAGATGTCCTAACCAACGATGTCACAGCAAAATGTTTGCCTTATTTTGATCATTGGAGGCTCTCCCGTGATTAGCTTGACCAATTCCAAAACCTTCCATATAGTAAAGCCCCCCTATTTAGTACCACGTTCAATTATATTCTTGGTGAGAATGTCCTGAAGAAGGAAAAAAGCAGGATAAATTGGAATAACACATTTGGCTCACTGACAATAATTTATGAGACAATGATGGTACAAAAAGGGTATTAGTCAAAAAAAGAGCAGGTGATATCATCACTATACTAGTCCCTTCTACCAAAGATATGTCCCCATTGGCATTAGCAATGCTAGTACGTCAACGGGAGGA
>NW_019265877.1:698852-703930 GCF_002742605.1 Olea europaea var. sylvestris | reverse complement strand
TAAGCATCAAACATTTAACAAGTTCAAATTATCAATAATCAAGATTATAAAAGTCCAAACTAACAAATAAAATATAAACGAATTAGTCATTGCCAAAAGTTAATAGAATTAAGTCACTCAACCTGCTTCGGTTATTGCGTGGATGACCGCGCACTCATAGTCGAGGCGTGGGTCCTCCATGACTAAAATAATCCTGACCCCCATGTGTGTGTGTTGTGTCAACCGTGCGATCATCCTTGTGGGCACTGTAGCTCGGTTGAAGTTAATAATATCGAATTCAATTTCATACTTTGTCCAAATATGGGATGATGTCCGTGTGAAAATAGGGAAAAGTGGCACTATTTAAATGAGGAATGGTGTGGGATGATGATGTTTGTGTGCAAAGTGGGAAAAGTGGTGGTGGTACTACCTATCTTCCTCTACCGTGGCACTGTGAAGGTGAGTTTTGAGAAATTCAAATAATGAAGAAATTCCAACAAAATGGTCAGCTTTCGTTTAGGAATTATATGTATTTATAAACAAACAAACTTCACTACTTCTGAATTCAAAGTGTCCTCAGAGACAAATACAATGATGGATTAGAAGGACCAGAGTGAGACGATGAATGTTAAGAGAGAAATTGGAATTGGGAATTTGGGTTTCTCTTAACCCTTTGGGCTAGATGGCTATGGCTATTAGAGAAAAAAATTAATGAGCTAAACACGTTTAATTGGCTGTAAAAAATAATGGCTATCGGACTAACTTCCATTAATATAAAATTAGATTTATAAAAAGAAATGAAATTATAAATTATGTTTGGTTCTTGGTTCTAGTATTATAACCGAATAACAACCAGAACCAAATGGTTCTCGGTTCGAAGAAACAAAACCATTAATTTTTTTCGTAGAACCGAACCGAACCACTCGGTTTGGTTTGGTTCTGGTTTGGTTTGATCTGAATATTTTGTCCACCCCTAGCTATAATTGCTGATCTAAAGTTGGTCCTATGACTGAGGGATTGTAGTGCATAATTTTCTGCCCATGATTTTCTCCTTTAATGGCTCAAAGCATAGCTATACAACTCTTCTTCTAGCAAATGTAGTTCCAACAAGGAATGTAGAGTAACCATCCTAAGATGTGTTGTAGAGAGAGATCAATCCCTACGGAAAAAAAGTTGAGTTTAATTCCCAGGGCCACACTCATGTCCCTTTGCTATAGAACCATTCTATGAGGTGGTAGAATCTTTCACATCCACTTATGAGCAAGAGTGACCTTTCAGGTTTGGTAGTATCTTTGGTAGGCTAGGAAGTGCAAGGCTTAAAAATAGGCCTCACAATGATACCTTGTAAGCGAGAAAAGAGAGCTTTCGAGGTGATCGTTAGAGAACAAGCTAAGCGCATTCCATCTCCTCTACCACAACAGAGATGTAAGTTGGACCATCAAGGCCGACCAACAAGGATAACGCCCTTGCAAGAGGGGTCGCTAGAAATAGGGAAGATAATCCCTTGAAAGGAAGGTACACATACATCCGTCCTCACCCTATCCTCAAGTAGGATAAGGAGAAAATACCTAAACGGGATGGGGACGAAAATAATTGCCCGAACCCCATCCCTCCCAATTTCCATCCTTATATTTACACTACAATTTTTATTTGTTACACTACAATTATTTGGGATTTGTTTGCACTTTTTAAAAAAATTTGGGAGTATGATTATAATAAATTCTTTGTTTTTATTTTATTTAAATAGGAGGGTAAATTTGTTGTTTCACAACTTTTTATTGAAAAATTGGGTGAAAATGATGATTTCTGCGTGAAAGATAAAAATAATGGTGAAAATGCTAAAAACAAAAAAAGAAACCAGGGATGTTTTGTATAATAATCCTTTTGCCATATCAGTCAAACGGTGCGTGAAACATGGCTCTATTCAATGTTTTGTTGGCATCATATATATTTTCTTTTACACAGCAACAAAAAGCAAATTTTTCCTCTTTCGAAATTAATTATTATTACAATCTAGCACATTTTGCAGAAATCACACAGAGAGAAAGCACTGCTCCATTGACGGACATACAAGTTTGAATTAATTTCTTTCTTAAAATTTGCCTTTCTTTGACAATTTCCCCCCCCCCCCCGCCCCCCCCAAAACCAAAAAAAAAAAAAGAGAAAAGAAAGTCTTCAAAGAGCTGCTGTTTCCAGAATTTATTATAAATCTCATTGCATTTTATTTCAGGGGGAATTATTCATGCAATGTTTAATCCTTTCCGTTCTGCGAGTTTGAAGAAAACTACGTAGGAAATCTGATAATTATTTTGAAAAAAAAAAAATTCTGGGTTTGGTGCATGTTCTTATTCAAGGTGGCGAATCAAGGGGGTAGCGGTGAGTTTGCCAGGTTTCCGGCACCGGATGATACAGAAACTACAACAACCACCACTTCAGTCACATCCACCGTCGCAGCCACTCCTCATGTTCCGTACTACCAAATGCAACAACAAGAACGATCGGATTATCTATTTTCCGGGCTGCAGCTGCCACCGCCGCATCCGCCGCTAATTTTTTCCGAGTATGGTCAGTCCAGAGAGAGGTCAGTGATGGTGACGGCGTTGTCGCATGTCATATCAGGGCGGAGCTACGGAGGAGACTCTGGAAATATTTATTCATCTAATTTTCCTCCATTTGCTGGCCATAAGAGAAGACGTGATGCAGAAGATATTCTTCCAGAACAATTCCACAGTGTTCATCGAGGCCTCGGAGAATCATCTTCTTCTATCAAATCTGGTTATTTACTTAATCTTATGATTAAACCTTGATTTTATTTATCATTTATATACTATTAGTGCATGTATAATTTGCATGTACAATTTATTATTTTTGCAGAGCCGAATGCAGAAGCTAGTTTCACAACACCTACAGCCACCTCCGCGGCAGAGCAAATTCCACAAACAGAACTGTTTGTGGGTTCACATGAAGAAACAGGAGAGACAAGAAGAAGATACAGAGGAGTGAGACAGAGGCCATGGGGCAAATGGGCAGCAGAAATAAGAGATCCACATAAAGCCGCCAGAGTCTGGCTTGGAACCTTCCAGACGCCGGAGGCCGCCGCTAGAGCTTACGATGAAGCCGCCCTGAGGTTCAGAGGCAATAGAGCAAAACTCAATTTCCCTGAAAATGTGACAAACTTGCCACCATCCCATTTCTCACAATCCACACAATTGGCCATTTCTGCCACCCCACAACCACCTATCGCCGTCATGCCTCCTTCACTGACGGCGGTGTTTCCTCCAGAATTCATGCAAACACAGCCTTTCCAAATCCCCGAAAACATTTCCAGGGATTATTGGGAATACTCGCAATTACTTCAAAGCAGTGGTGATTTTCCGATAAATTTGTCGGATCAAATGTTTTATACTTCTGCATCATCTTCTGGTGGACAATCAGTCAATTTCCGGCCACAAGAAAATCAAAATAACACAAGTTTTCCTGCACCATCATGGACCAGTTCTAGCCAATATCCTCCATCCTCTTCTTGATATTTATTTTTATTTTTCATTGATATTATCGTGTCCTTTGTACTCGAGTTTAGGTAATTTAGGTACTTGCCTTTAGTTTGGTATCCATACATTTCATGTATGTTATCCATCAATAAATTTCATTTGTGCAATTATACTTTTATTTCTATTTTATCATGTTCGTTCGGTTGAAAATATTGCTATGAATTATCAATTTATGTTGTTTACTTCTATCTAACTTCAAATGGAATTCTAGCCAATATCCTCCATCCTCTTCTTGATATTTATTTTTATTTTTTATTAATATTATCGTGTCCTTTGTACTCGAGTTTGGTAATTTAGGTACTTACCTTTAGTTTGGTATCCATACATTTCATGTATGTTATCCATCAATAAATTTCGTTTGTGCAATTATACTTTTATTTCTATTTTATCATGTTCGATCCGTTGAAAATATTGCTATGAATTATCAATTTATGTTGTTTACTTCTATCTAACTTCATATGGAAGGAATATAAACTAAAAGTTGAATTCGTTGTCTAGAATGGTCTGAATAGAGGGGCTTGAAGAAAGAAATGCCAAAACATTTTAATGAGCAATGGCAAACGACAAGGTAAGGTTTCGAAGAAGCAGGTTTACAGTTTCTCGACTTGTAACTTTTCCGTCTTCCTTTCGTGCTTATGTGGGGGATGCACCACTAGATTTCATACCTAAAGTTGTCAACTCGCCAACAATCCGATACTTATCACTGAAAAGGTTCGCTCCTTGATAATTAGGCGTATACATATTCCTTTTAGGAGAGTAGTTATTGTTTGATTACTGTCCCGTTTGATACACATTAATATAAAAATGAGAACGAAAAATATAACTATTACAGAGCACTATAGAAGAGATAGAAAGTCAAATATGGTGACTTGATATAATGAAAACGGTCATATTTTTCATTTTAATGGACAAATAATGAGAAACAAACAGGGGCTACGCATTCAATACAGTGATGACCTTATGAAATTTAATATATTTAGTGGTAAGCATATTAATTTTTATTGTTCTTTCTTGATACAATTGTGTGCCAATCGATTTCAAATATTTGAACGTCATTTGTGTTTCTTGTTAGAGGCCATAAATTTTATTATTATTTTTTTTTTTTTTTCCGAATTGTGAATATTTTGTTTCTAGTGGTTATGAAAATTTTTGTTGGTCAATCTAGTTAAGCTACAAGAAATGATTCAGAAAAGTGACATGAAAAATGAATGAAATGTCTTGTCATTTTCCATTGATTTCATTGACCATTTTTTTAGCCCATATACAAGCAACATTTCCTCGGGGAAGGAAGAATTGATTAGTGATAAACTCTATGGGAGTAAAAATATATTGATAAGCTTGAAAGCATCTCAGTATTTTATGGACTTCTATATATGTGGTAAACAAATTGAAAAATTTGCATTCTAATTAATATACAATTAAGTCTAAAATTGATCTTCAATGGATTGTCTTTTATATCCTAAAATAAACATAAAAAAATTGAGCAGAAGTGTGAGGAAACTCAATGCTATAACTGAGCTTTTGAATATAGATGAAACTCTAGACAAT
>NW_019265877.1:697271-698025 GCF_002742605.1 Olea europaea var. sylvestris | reverse complement strand
TTTTTTTCCTTTTTCGCGAGATCAACGTAACGTTGGAGATGCTCTAAGTAACTATGAATTTCTCTCAAATTAAGATCTCTAACAAGAAATTTAAATAAAATAAGACACGTTTGATATTAATTATGTTAATTATTTTAAGAGATGACAAGGTGCGATATTTTAAAGAAGGTATGTAGTTTCTCGAACATGCAACTTTCCATCCCCTCTTCATGCTTGTGTGGGAATGTACCATCAGATTTCACTTGAAACTGTCAACTCTCTAACAATTTGACAATTATCACTGAAAAGTTTGGTCATTGTTAATTAGGTAGATATATACAATTTATTTATAAGTAGGTGGTTATTTCGATTGTTTATGTATTGAATATCGAGATGTTATTGAGCAATATAGTATATTAAATATTATTTTTTCTTTTGGTAAGAATTTTTTTAACATGCCATTTGTGCTATTGTTAGTGGCCATAAAGAAATCAATGAATTGTGAAGATTTTGTTTCTTTGGGCGAAAGTTTCTATGGTTCAATCTAATGAAAAATTATAGTGAATAGGGAAAATGACATGAAATCTCTTGTCATTTTCCTTCGTTTTCATTGATCATCCTTCGAGAACTTTATTTGCTATATAAGAATTGACATCTCATTGTGGGAAGGAAAATTTTGTAATGACCTCTATAGGAGTAAAAAATTGGTTATAAGCATAAGGAACTTGTGGATTTCTCTTAAATTAAGACCTCTTTATATAAATATATATATATA
>NW_019265877.1:679609-697193 GCF_002742605.1 Olea europaea var. sylvestris | reverse complement strand
TATATATATTTATTTATTTATTTATTTATTTATTTATTTATTGAAAATGTTTTATAATTGATTATTATCAATTTATCAAATATATTTATTTCTTAGACGACTCAAAAAAATATAAAATATTCCACATGATCCATTTTGATGACGTAAAATGTATGACAAATTCAAACGTTTTAAATCTACTTAAAAGAGAGCATTATGTTCGATTCTCTCGAACTTTTTATTTTTTTATGACTCAATGAGTTGGCTATGATCCATGTTGACGTGCACAATTGTTATTGTTCATCCTTTACTTTTAGAATTACTAAAGTATGAAGTTTCATTCGTCGATCCACTTTAGAATATTTAAGTAAAACAATTGTTTAATTACTTGGAAACATTGTGAAAGCAATAGCCACGTCACCACTTTAATCCAGAATCCAAATATGGATAAACAAATATCATTCAAAGTCTATAGAAACGTGTCAAAGGGGATTGTATTTTGGTTCCTACTAATACATACCTAACTCAACATAAAAAAAATATTCCGAATGTTCAAACTTGTTTAGAAATTTATTATCAAATGTAATGTCGTTCATAAATTTAGTACATCTAATTGTTAATGATGGTTTATGTTCAAATATTCTGTTAAATATTTCGTATTGTAGTATCTATTGTATTTGTTCTTATTTAAAAAGGTGGCTAAAATAAAATCTTATGTAAAAACATTTTCAATAGTTTTTTAAATTAAAAAATATAATAAAAATAATTTAAATTAATTTCTTTTGTCATAATTAGAGCTGTCAATAAATCGAATTTTGATCCGAATCCAATTTGAATCCGAGAAAATTAATGAGAGATGGATTTAGGGTCTCACTCTGATAACCCAATCGAGATTCGAATCCAATAATTCATTAATCAAATGAATCAAATGTGAATATAGGTCGATCATATCCTATAACAACCCGATCCGATTTATCATAATAATATAGTATATTTTTTATATTATTGTATAATTTATGACACAGTTTTTTCCATTTTGAGAATTGTATTATACTTTACACGTAATTTTTACATAATAAATAATATTAAAATAATATAATAGATTTAATTTTTTTATTAATTATAATAAGATAAAAATAATAATTAATTTATTAATTAGATTCACTATAGTAATTTGTTTTATAACATAAAAAACTAACAATTAATATGTTCAAGATAATTTAATTTGTTTAAATTGATATTGTTTGTAATTAAAATCTTATTGAGGCTATGATTTTTAATGAAAATAATAAAGTAAACTAGGAAACACTAAGAATTGACAAATGATCATGATTAGTATCCCACATTGAAAGATTATTAAATCATTGGAAGAGGAGAATTCTTTAAAATGCTAGTATCCTACATTCGAATATCACTAAAACATGCCAACAAGAGTTTCCCTTAAAAATGAGTTAAAGAAGCATCACTTGGATTTAAAAAAAAAAAAATGATTTGTGGCTTTTAATATGATAAGTAAGCCCATTAAAATGGTTCAATTTTTTTTAAAAAAAATAATTAATTAAAATCTTGTTGAGGCTATGATTGTTAATGAAAAAATAATAATAATAATAATAATAATAATAATAAATAAATAAATATATATATTTCGGGTTATGATGTTAACGTGGGTTAATATTATTTCATAGGTATAGGTCGATGAATGAAATAAGTCCAACAACCAAATCTATGAGCTATACCTGGCCCAATTGTATTCTCTTATGGATGGCTTAAATTTTGGCCCGTTTACCCCTTTAATGGCCCAACTTAAAGCCTAAACCTAGAGTATATACATGGCTATAACCCTAGCCACTTTCTTATGATATATTGTGTGATTTTGAGAGAAGAAAAAGAGAATCCCGACTGCCCGCCTTTGTGTGAGAAAAAAAGGTCTCTAAAAGTGTCAAGAACGCTTGTATAACTTGTGCAATTGGTGGTTCCTTCATAGTATACCTTTGTGATGTTTTCTCCTAACCTTTGTGGCCACAAATCATCATCTTTTCTTGTCCTACGTGGGTAAGATTGAATAGCAACCAAGGTGAATCAATTGGTTATGGTTTGGAGCCGATTGGACTGGTTGTTGGTTGAGAAATATGCGTTGGATTGAGTCCGAAAATCACCGATTTGAAGATCTTTCAAGAGAGCTTCCACAAGAATTGATATCAAAGCTTCAAGGTGGTGGTTTTGTCTCGTGAAACACACCAAAAACGTCCAGAAATCGCAGCAGAAATTAGATCGAAGAAGCTATCCAAAAATTATCAAAATCAGTCTCTGTTTTTCGCGTTTTCTGATCAATCCAGAAGAAATTTGGGGAAACGGAGACCATTGGCGTGACGTGCAGGAGGAGGCGAACCCTACAGGGGTAGCGCGTGTCGTAGACGGCGATGCGTGGCGACGACGCGTGAAGCCCACTTGCAGAGAGAGTGACGACGCATGCGGGCGCGTGGAGCGTTTGTTGGCGACGATCTCTTCAGGAAATTTGTTCCTCATATTATTTCTGACATTTTTCGTGTTGAAAGTTTTCTGTTTCAGAGTATGCAGTAGAATCTGGACAGCGTTATTCTTCCGGCGTTTGGGACTCGATCGTAGTTTTTTGGTTGCTACAGTTCCAAAGACTTTAGAACAAATAGTGGTGGTCCTAAAGTGATAAATTCGCAACTCTCGTAATTTGAAGACTTAGATAGGTCTGCTCTGGTATATTGGCTTAACTCAGTTTAAATTTCAGCATTAGCAGATCATCGTGTGGGGTGATCGTTAGGATTGGGGGTTGTCATTGCTTGGCAACCATTGCTTGTGCTAGAAAATTTAGAAATTATTTGCTCTATTTTTGAAGAGTTGAACTTTGATTGCAAGTTGGTGGTTGATTTTGTGATTATCTGTCATATAGTCACTGTGTGAGACTTGTTGCGTGAAAATTTGAAATTTTTGTTTATATACTTTCGTGTTTGCATTAATTATCCAATTAGAACACCTGGACTTGATCCGTTCGAACATTCCCTTGATCTAAGATCGTGAATCTTACTAAACCTTGGGAATCTAGAACGGAGTATATTGCGACTTTATGATTACTTTGTGTGACCTATTTGTGCCTTGGTTGTTCTGTTTTTTATTTTCTCATTAAAAATGTCTTCACACTTTGAAATTGGAATTTTCAATGGGAAAGGGGATTTTTCAATTTGGCAACAAAGGATGTAGGGTATTTTGGTCCAACAAAAAGTTTCAAAAGTCATAGATGACAAATTTCCTACAAAGTTAACAGAAGTACAAAAAGAAGAGTATGATGAACTTGCATACACTTTAATTATTTTACACCCGTCTGATACTGTTTTGAGAAAAGTAGGAAAACTGGACTCTACAAAACAATTTTGGGAAAAGTTGGAGGACTTATATCTGTTTAAGTCAACTCCTAATAAATTGTACTTGCTTGAACGATTTTTCAGCTTTAAAATGGATCCTTTAAAGGATCTTGATGACAATCTGGATGTCTTTAACAAGTTAGTTTAAGACATCGTTAATTGTGATAAAGAGATATCTAAAACGTATAAGGCTATTATCCTGCTTAATTCCATACCTGATTCATATAGGGAGGTTAAGAATGCAATTAAGTACGGTAGGGACACCTTAACACTCGAGATTGTCATAGACTCACTTAGGAGTAAGGAGATGGAGATTAAGGTTGAAAAGGAGGATAACAAGAGTGGCGAGTTACATATGATAAGAAGTAGGATGAAGTTTAAACAAATGAATTTGGGTAAAACTCAAGATGGTAGTGATTCGAACGAAAAAGGGCAAGGGACGAGACAAGTCTAGTGGTAGAAGGTGTTACAGTTGTGGTAAGTCTGGACACTTTATTAGGGACTGTCCTAAGAAGAAAAATAAGCTGAAGGGTCAGATGAGATATGAGACGAATTTGGTTGAGGGGTCGAGTTATGACCCCAGTGAGGTTTATTAAGTATAAACCTAGTCACTGCGTATGCATCTGTGTGTGATCCTTTTCTGCATGTGTGTGATTGTCTAAATTTTGTTGCATGATTATATGCTACATCTCAATGTGCTTGATATGTGCATTTGCATGAATTTGAGACATTATGATTACTTAGTGTAATTGCTTGCATGCATAGTGGGTTAGGATATATTAGCAGTGTGTTGTGCGTCTTTTGGTAAGGTGGAGTATAGATGCCTAGGGGTACATGGTGATTTGTACCGGGGATGTGGAGTGTGACATTTGGATCACGAGTGGAGATGTGATCAAATTTCTAGAATTCTTTATCTGGAAAGAGACCTTGATCAGGTGCAGTGTGAGAGAGGTACTTCTATCACTTCTGTTAGGTGGAGACCTATTATCCACGTAGGTTGGAAGAAGTGATGTGGAGATAGAGGATTATCCCATGGACTTAGGATTTATTGTGACTTGCCAATTAGACATGAGTTGAGTGATCTGTCTAGTGAGCTTGGTGGGCGATTAGAGGAGATATGTGTTCTCGAGATGTGAGCAACATAGAATAGGATATGATAAGTGTGGTGAGATCTTTTCTTAGGGTCATTTATGTATGTGTTGTATATGTGGTTGACCGTGGTTTGATTGATTTGGTGTTAATCTATGGTTCTATGTGAACGTGTTTCTGAAAAGATCTATCTGTGTTATCCTATATTATATCATCATCGCACGTATATTTGCTTTTGATTGTTTACTGTTAAATATTTGCTTCTACTTAGGTTTTTTGACCTTAGCCCCAGTGAGTACATGGAGCATGTATGGTATGTATTTCAAGTTGGAAACACGAGGTAAGGTCCGTGATCCAATTTTATTGGCTACCTTGATTATGCAAGTGCTAACTGTGTGTTTTAATTGCTTGCAAATTTATTGGGTATCAAGGTGGAGATTTGCTGGATTTTTTATACCCAATAAATCTCGGGCTATGATGTTAACGTGGGTTAATATTATTTCATAAGCATAGGCCGATGAATGAAATAAGTCCAACAATCAAGATCATGAGTTACACCCGATCCAATTATATTCTCTTATGGATGGCTTGAATTTTGGGTCATTTACCCCTTTAATGGTCCAACTTAAAGCCTAACCCTAGAGTATATATATGGCTATAACCCTAGTCACTTTCTTATGATGTATTGTGTGATTTTGAGAGAAGAAAAAGATAATCCTGGTTGCCCCCTTTGTGTGAGAAAAAATGTCTCTAAAAGTGTCTGAAACGCTTGTATAACGTGTGCAATTGGTGGTTCCTTCATAGTATACCTTTGTAGTGTCTTCTCCTAACTTTTGTGGCCATAAATCATCATCATTTCTTGTCTTACGTGGATAAGATTGAATAGCAACCAAGGTGAATCAATTAGTTGTGGTTTGAAATCGATTGGATTGATTGTTGGTTGAAAAAGGTGCGTTGGAATGAGTCCGAAAATCACCGATTTGAAGATCTTTCAAGAGAACTTCTGCAACACCAATAATTATTCTTAACGTTTCGGATTGAATTTAAGCAAATTCGATTCATATCCGATCCATTTACGGCCCTAATCATAATAAGAATTTTCGTCACTGCAAACTGCAAACAATATATTCCAAATGTGTCATTCAAATATGGATAAACAAATATCATTCAAAGCCTATATAGAAACGCGTCAAAGGGGATTGTACTTTGATTCCTACTAATGCATACCTAACTCAACATAATAAAATATTCCAAATGTTCAAACTTGTTTAGAATTTTATTATCAAATGTAATGTCGTTCATAAATTTTTTGAAACTCGTGCATAATTACTACATCTAATTACTAATGATGGTTTATGTTCAAATATTCTGTTAAGTATTTCGCATTCTAGTATTTATTGTATTTGTTCTTATTTAAAAACGTGGCTAAAATAAAATCTTTTATATATGTAAAAACATTTTCAATAGTTTTTTAAATTAAAAAATATAATAAAAATAATTTAAATGAATTTCTTTTATCATAATAAGAATTTCCGTTGCTGCAAACTGCAAACAAAATGAAAAGCCGAAAACAATCGGTCCAAACTTTAATACGAGAGATAATGGAAATGAGTGTGCTAATTCGTAGACGACTTGAGATCTCTATTCCTTTCGACTTTCGCACATAATAAAGCAAAAGTACCAAACTGAATAGGAACATATTTTATTTAAATTATTTGATACTATCGTCTACATTAAATAATCACGCATTTCATCGTGTCTCGCATTATATATGAGAAAGTTAAAACTAGTAAATGTTTTTAGTCAATGGGATCACATTTCAGTATTTAAATGTAATTAGTTTTAGAAGTAATACTTTAAATTCACTAAAAAGGTCATTCTAAAAAAAAAACACATCACCAATTTAAATTTCGAATTGAATCCTTATGTCTTGATATCAATCTTCATGTTCTTGCCTTATTTTTCCGTCTGAAACCCCTTATGAATGTGTTATAATGTGTGTTGAATGCTTAGGGACGACCCTAGAGTTTTAAAATACTTCCCAAAATTTGTTTCCATAAGAATTTTAATCTGATAAAGAAATCCGAATTTTTTCGCCGTGATTGCCCAGACAAAACTTGGGTGGTTGCCCAGTTATAAAATTTTCCGAATGTTGTATTTTAGTCTTCAAATTCAATTCTTGATTCTTTTAAATCTTTCCTCTTGCATTTTCAACCCTTCAACTTTTAATTGCATCCAATTGAACCCAAAATATCATTAATCTTCATTTTGTGGTTCGAATCAACTATTAAAATGTTACATTTTAGCTCTTGTACTTTGAATTTCTCCATTTTTAGTCTTCACTTGCATTAGAAACAGGTCTGTCAATGAAATAAACGAAAATTTGCTCAAGTAAAAATCAACATTTTCATGATATAAAAACTTAGTAATATGATTCAAATAAGTGCACAAAACGTACTTATCATCTACCTTAACCAGTGAACTTGTATCATTTTGAATCAAGAGTACTTAAAAAGATAAAATTTCTCTTCAAATCTGGAACATGTCTTATCTCATCAAGTGTTCTAACCGTCTCATCCTTCCAATACTAACTACCTTACAGGTGGATTGTTTTCTATAATCATGAAACCTTTCGAAACTTTTTCATATGTTGAGAACAAACTCCTACTGTGACACATATGAAAAGTGCAAGTTGTATCAAAAATTCAATCTTAGTCGGTTTTGGAGTCGCCGTCAGAAATAATAAAAAGTTCTCCATCACTATAGCAATTTTTTACAATGTTGACTTTACATGAAGCTTATGATTACTTTTCCTTTCTGATTTGTTGTCAATTTTTCTCTATTCTGCAACTTATAACAATTATTCTTTATGTGCCCTTCTTCTTGCAATAGTTACAAATTTTATTACTCAAGTTAGATTTCGAACTGCCCCTCCCATAACCGTCATGAACAACAAGACCTTCTTCTTAAGCCTCAAATCCAACATGAAGCTTATCTTCTCCTTTGAAAATAAAGTATCATACACTCTTCAATGGTGAGTGCCCCGTTTTGTGGGGCATTGCATAATAAGGATGATCATACCAGGGACGGATTGGGGTGGGGGACTAGTTTGGCTGTAGTCCCCCCCCCCCCCCCCCCTGGTGGATGATACAAAATTAGTTGTTTAATCTATTGATGTTGAAAGAATAAACCAAATTCGAAGTGTGTTCAAGTAGTTGGGAAGTTCAGGCATGTGTTCAATCCACAAGAACAGAACAAAAATTTCTCGCAAATTATTCTAATCATTTAAATTATATATGAAGGGTTAGGTATTTTTACATAAATTATTCTAATCATTTAATTATAGAATTTTGACATGTCGGTTTTCTTTTTACATACTTCAGGTTGTAATTTGTATATTCTGTTAAAAATTATATGGTAATTGCAGTGGTTGGATTGGGGGGGTGTGGTGAAGGGGACTTAGGTGAATTTATGTGATGAGCATGTATAGATAATGTTACCGTCTCATCCTATGAACGACATCAAGATTGAAGTTGTGTGTTACAAATTGTCCATGTCATTATGAATAATTCAATGGTTCTACAAAACCTTCGTATTAAGAAAAGATAAGGACTGTAGAGATAAATTTATTCTCATTGATTAATTAAAATTGAACAAAAAATGGATTTATATGTATGTAATGATAAGACAAAATTAACAAACTAATCTATAAACTAACATGTGATGCAACCTATAGATACAATGTATAACAACCACCTAACTTTGTGTAGTGTAAAGCTGGTGCCTAGTTCCAATGGTCAGCTATTGATGAGCTTGAAAGTTAAATTGATGGACGAGATGGTTCCATTGCAGACTTTATCCTTATCCTTATCGTCATCATCCGTATCATGCAACGCCCTTAAAAGATAGGGCTATCATTGTAGAGTTTAATATTGGGACGTTGTAAACCAATTCATCATTAGATGTAGTGTAAGAGATACCAAAGTTTCAAGTAGGCACATTATTGCATACAAAATGATAATCAACTTTTATATGCTTTACGTAATAGTGGTACACCAGATTGACATATATAGAAGTAAGTGGCATTGAGTTTTCCACAAAAGATAATAGGACGTTGAGATAATAATGGAACGCAGAGTTCTTGTACAAGTTTTGAACCCAGAGAATCTCAGCAGAGTTAGAGGCTAGGACAAGGTATTATGCTTCAATAGAAGAACGTGCCACTGTCTTCTGTTTCTTCTTACATGACTGCTGTCCAGTACTTGTTGGATATGTAGTGCATAAACTGAAAAAGTTTATTTACTGCAAAGGAGACATTAGGGCAAGTGAGAGAAATTTTATAAAGCTTCAACTTTTGTTGATAAAGGGTTGCATCAGTAGGAGGAGAACGATTAGAGACGAGGTAAGAAATTATATTCGACGTGGGCTTAGTGCACTCTATAGAAATATATAAAAGGGTAGATCTTTGTGCGTAATTCTCCTTATTAAGGGAGAGATAATTCTTTATTATAAATAGAGCTTTTACATGTATATAGAAGGAAGTAAATCCTTTTACACGCATCAATCGATTGGAGTTTGTCTAGTGATTTCCTTGATTTGTGCAGTCTTGTTAATGATTTCATTCCCTGCTGGGCTTTACTTGCATAGAGAAGATTACATAATTTCAGTCTCTGTTGGACTTTCCTTGCATAAAAGAGATTGTATAATTTCAGTATTCCTAACACACTCCTTGGTGCTAACCACAACTTAATCAAATGCTCATGATCATAAATGTAACGAGTATATCTACATACGAAAATAAATAACCAACATTATTTAACGAAAATTACAAAATATTTATAGTCATAGTGCAATACTTTTGGACGTATATACCCAACAACCAGCCATATTTAAGTGACATAATTTCTATTTAGATAGACACACCCATATATTTATGAAGTATGTGAAATTATTATCCGACATTTACTCAAAATCAATAACTCCATAATGTAACTTCGTTCGTTATATCTAACACATCATTATGAATATGAAAAATAAAAATGTCTGGTTTAAGAAATTTTCAATTCCAAGTTTTATTTTTATTGGTATATCAAGATGCAAACATAACCATCAAAGATATTAAAGAAAAATAAATTCATAATGAAATATATTTAAAATCATGGAAATTAATTGTTAATTCAACAATTTCACACTCCTCCTCCGGATGGGCACATTAACAAATGTTTATACATATCTTACTTAATTCCATGCAAGTGTCCTGGATAAATTATATAGCCAAATTTATATATAAATTATATAACTATGGTAGACAGCATCTGGCGTATCACGTATTAATGTTCAACATTCTTCACACTACTTTCTTTATTTTTGGATTTGATATTTGTTTGGGCTTTTAGTATTTATTTGAGATATTATAGTGTTGCTTGTTTGGTATATCTTATATTATTCATACTGTTAGTCAAATTTTTGCGCTTCCTACTACAATTTATTGGGATGGTGTTCGTATTTTGCGCTATCTTTGTAGTTCTTGTTTTCAGTGTCTTTTATTTATGTTATCCTCATATTTAGAGTTAGGTGCATACTCTAATGTCTATTGGCTATTGACCCAACTAATCGTAAATCCACAACTGATTTCTGTGTATTTTTGGGTGATTCCTACAAGAGTAAGAAATAAACTATTGTTTTTCGATCTTCTATCGAGACTGAGTATCGTGCTATGATATACACTACCATTAAAATTGTATGGTTGTGTTGGTTATATGTAGATATGGGCCTTCCTCTTCCCATTCTGATTCTTATGCATTGTGCAGAAAGGGATATCGTGTGGCAGTAGTTTGCTCCGCTAGACTACTTTACGCCTTTTCTCGATCGCATTGGGAAGAAAGAAAATTTGATTACAATTTTGTAGAAAGCTTACAACAAAGATTTTGAATACATTGAAAGTAAATTGAACATTGATTGATGAAAGTTGAACATTACAATTGACGAAATTAGAAAATTACAATTGCTGGCGCAGGAGCGGACACCAATGAGCTTAAAAGATTTTTGAATGACTAATATCCCCTATAATAGCATTCGAAAAAAAAACCTAAGTGACTGGAGTAGACGTTTAAATGACGAGAAATCATACTAAACGTTTACAAATATTAGAGCTATTTTACAATTGAAATAACTATTACAATTAAAAGAAAATTACAACTCAAACTTGAACTAATATTTACAATGTGCGGTCGAAGTTGGGCAAACTGCGGCTGCAATTGTGTCAAATGGCTAAGTAAAGCTGCGGTCCTTGACATTCTCCCCCATTTGTTTTGACAACGTCCTCGGTGCCATCAATGCATGATATGCTTCAATTCATGGTTTGAAGGCTGCAAGATCCTTTTCTCTTTCCCAAATATTCTCCTCGTTGCTGTATCCAATCCATTTGACCAAATATTCTTGATGATCTTTTCTAGAAGCTCGAGTGATTCCATGGTCAAAAATAGCTTTAGCAACCTTCTTTCCATCTTTCTTCGGTTCAAACACATATCGCTTTGGCTTATTTTTAGATGCGTCCTCCTTATCTACAAAGTATGGCTTCTGCACACTAACATGAAGGACCTTGTGAATTTTACACCCTGAAGGGAGTTCAACTCTGTATGCGACTCTTCCAATCCTCTTCAAGATGGGTAATGGTTCAATATATTTTGGCGCCAATTTTGAGTCCTTCCCTCTTATCGGTTTGTAAACATTTCTATCGAGAAGTTTAACCATTACCAAATCTCCAACATTGAATTCAAGGAAACAGAGCTTTATATTTGCAGACATTTTATACAGTTTTTTAGCTTTCTCAAGATAATTCCGAGCAATTTCAATATTTCGTTTCCACTCTTGAGAAAATTCTTCGCTTGAAGAGACTTGTTACTTTGTTCGATATCCACTATATGAGAGAGTAACGGTTGCTTGTCAGTAACAATCTCAAAATGACTTTTATTGGTAGAAGAGCTCTTTTGGGTATTGAAGCAAATCTGAGCCGCATCTAAAAGTTTCACCCAGTTTTTCTGCAAATTAGATATAAAGTATCAAAGATATTCTTCTAGCATATAATTGAAGCGCTCCATCTGTCCGTCAGATTGTGGGTGAAAACTAGAACTCGCGCTCAAAGTTGAACCAAGAAGTTTCAACAACTCAGTCTAAAATATGCCAGTGAAACGAGGATCTTGATCACTGATGATGTCCTTAGACAGTCCCCAGTATTTGACAATATGTTTGAAGAATAGTTAAGCTGTCTCTTCCTCGGATACAGACTTAGGCGCTGCAATGAAAGTTACGTATTTTGATAGACGATCCACCACAACGATGATAGTACCAAAATCCTCAACCCAATAATGTAGTCCATCGATACACTTTCGAACGGTCGGGTTGGGACGAAAAGGGGCTCCAGCAAGCCCGCCTTTTTCTGATGATTTACCTTATCTTGCTGACAAATAAGACATGATTTTACATAGGTTGCAATGTTATCCCGCATTTGAGGCCAGTAGTATGCACGTTGCAGTAGTGCACAAGTGCGTTCCTCTCCTGGATGCCCTGGCCAAATCGTGTCGTGGCATTCCGTAATTAGCGATTTTCTCAAATCTCCGCCCTTAGGAACATATAGGTGGTCTCTCTTACTTTTCACTAGTTCTCCATCGAGCCAGAACTGTCGAGTCTTACTCTGCTTGATGAGGTCCACCAAATATTGAGTAGCCGAGTCCTTATCCATAAGTGCTCGAATTTGGTCTCTTATGTTTGTGGTGACGGCACTCCTTGAAAGAGCAGCCACGAAGTAAATGACAGTCAAATCGGCTCGTCGACTAAGAGCATCAGCAACATGATTACTAGACTTCACAATAAATAGAGACCTAAGCAAATAGTGACGCCATCTTCTAAGATAATAGACTACTGTCAACAATTGCCGAGTAACGACGTTCTGCTTGATTTAACTTTCGGCTCTCGTATGCTACCGGATGTCCTTCTTGCATAAGGACTCCACCAAGTGCAAAATTTGAAAAATCTGTATGAACTTCAAATGATTTAGTCATATTCGGTAAGGTTAAAATCGGGTTCGTCCACATGGACTTTTTCAACCTTTCAAATGCAGTTTGTCATTAGGATGACCAATCCCAATCCTTATCCTTCTTTGTCAATTCGATAAGTGACAGTGCAATTTCTGAGTATGCTTTCACAAATCTTCGATAGTAATTGCATAACCCAAGAAATAAAAGTATATCATGTACGATTTTTTGTGGTTGCCAATCTTTTATGGTTGTAACCTTCTTCGAATCCATGTAGATTTTACCTTATTCGATGATGTGACCTAAGAAACTGGTAGATGTTAGAGCAAATGAGCATTTAGACGGTTTGGCATGGAGTTCATTCTCCCATAGCCAATTAAAAACTTGTCTCACATGTTGGACATGTTCCTCCAATATCTCGCTGCAGATTACTATGTCGTCCAAGTACACCACAACAAAATCATCTAAGAACCCATAAAGTACCTAATTCATCATAGTACAAAACGTTGTTGGAGCGTTTGTCAAACCAAAATGTATCACTTTAAATTAGAAGGCTCCATATCTGGTTACCATCGTAGTCTTTGCTTTATCTCCCTTCTTGATCCGAACTTGCCAGTATTTGGACCTAAGATCAATTTTTGTGTAATATTTCGCCCGACTCAGTCGATCAAAGCAATCAGCAATCAATGGGATAGGATAGCTATTCTTTACAATGATCTTGTTCAAGGCCTGATAGTTACAGCACATTCTAAGAGAACCATCGGCTTTTTTCTGAAACAACACAAGAGCTCCGCATGGTGACTTCGCAGGCTCAATGATTCCACTCTCCAACATTTCTTCCAATTGCTTCCTAAGCTCTTCAAGCTTGGGCTGAGACATACGATATGGTGCCCTGGTAGGAGGTTTGACACCTGGAGTAAGTTCAATTTCATGATCAATCGTCCTTCTTGCTGGTAATTTTTTTGGTAATTCGTTCGGCATGATGTCCTCAAATTCTCGAATAAGCCTTTTAATAGGTTTTGGAATAGGACCAGTAACCTCTACGATCTCCTTTAATCGAAGAGTGCACAAAAAAGAAGGTTCATTTCTCTTGAAGCCCTTACTAAATTGCATGGCCGAGATACTCTTCTCGTCCATCCTCTTAGCTTGTATAGGAATGACACACGGCTTATTACCCATCATCACTAACAAATCAAAATATGGCAACACTGCTGTCTTAGTATCGCTAAGAAATTTCAATCCCAGAATAAGTTTGAAATTATCCATTTGAACTGCAGATAAATTTGTCCTTTCCTCAAAATGACCTGCTTTGATCAACACCGATTTCGCCACTCCAGCTATTGGTTGAGCAGCGGAGTTGATTGCTTTGATTTTCCCACTACCCTTTTCTAGAACAAGTCCGAGTCTCTTTACTTCGATACATGCAAGGTAGTTGTGGGTAGCACCAGTATCCATCATAGCCTTGATTAGCTTCTCATCGATCTTCACATCAATGTACATTAAGCCTTTGGCCCTACAAATATGAGACTTCGCTTCTTCCGTCTTTGCCTCTTTCAAGGGTACATCATCCTTTTCAATAACCCGATGCGACAGTGTGTTGCACCAATGTGAAAATGGCCCAACTACATCTTCATCCTTTTCGGAGTCAGTTTTACCATGACAACTATCTTGTGGGACCTCTTGCTTTGAACTTGACTCACCATCCGTTTTTGAGGACACTCCAACTCCCGATGAGGTCTTTTGCATAAAAAGCACGTCAATTTGGGAGTGGCATCAGCTCAGCCCTCTGTTACTTTTCCTTTACTCTAGTTGTTACTGTTGCTGCTTTTATAATTTCCTTGACGGCTATTATGATAATTTCCCTGAAATCCACGGGTGCTTTGATAGGCTCCTCCCTTATTTTGAGAGTAACGCTCTCCCCCATTTGAATTCAAGTTGGGTCTGTAAGATTTTTTACCACCTCCAATTGCTTGATTACTCCTCGAAGGTCGATCTTTTCTAGATTTCATTTGGTAGTCGCTCAAACATTCGACGGTTCTCATGGCCGCGCTCAAATCAGTAACCTTTTGTCCTTGAAGTTCTGTGCATGTCCACGATTTCAGCCCTTTCATAAAAGTGAAGAGCTTATCATTTTTCGACGTATCTCGAATATTCAGCATATGTCCTGAAAAGGCTTTCACATACTCTCTGATAGGGCTTGTATGTTTCAGTTCTCAAAGTGCTTGCCGACCCTAATACTCGACATTTTTTTGGGAAAAACTGCAATCTCATCGCTTCCTTGAGGAGATCCCAATAATCTATTCGGACCCTATTGACCTGAATACCAGCGTATTTGGTTCGCCACCATAGTTTTACATCTCCACCCAAATATATGGTAGCTATGGTTACCGTTCTTGCTTCGTCTTCGATCGAAACTGCGAGAAAGTACTGTTCCATGTCAAACAAGAAGTTTTCGACTTCTTTTGCATCACGTGCCCCTCCGTAGGTATACGGTTCAGGAATTCTGAGTTTAGGAGCATACTCAAGTACGGAAGCTTGTCCATTACCCATCGCACATTTGAGTCTTCGTAATTGAGCTCTTAACGCTTTCATTTCATCTTGCAGATCAGGAATGATTGCAATAACTTCAGTCATTGTTGCGCAAGCCCTTTGGCTTTCATCCAGTTGGATGTATAATCAACGAATCTCGGATTCTGCTATCTCGACTTTTTCCTTGAGACCGTCCACGGCATAGCAAAACCTAGTAGTTGTCTCATCAAGTGCATCCATGCGCTGTTTAGTAGTACTCTTCTTTTGAGGCTTTCCCACCTCAATGGTGTGGGATGTAATTGGATCCATAGCTTTCTTATCGAGGGTCGTGAGCCGCAGCCTTGATACCAACTTTCACGGGGTGCCTTTCTTCTTGGCACAGAAAGGGACATTATGTGGTAGTAGTCTGCTCCGTTAGACTACCTTCCGCCTTTTCTCGATCACGTTGGGACGAAAGAAAATTTGATTACAATTTTGTAGAAAGCTTATTGATAAAAGCTGGACATTACAATTGACAAAAGCAGAAAATTACAATTGCTAGTGAAGGGGGCGGACACCAGTGAGTTTGAAAGAATTTTGAATGACTAATACCCCCTATAATAGCATTCAGAACAAAAGCTTAAGTGATAGGAGTAGACATATAAATAAGAGGAATCATACTAAACGTTTACAAATATTAGAGCTATTTTACAACTAAAATAACTATTACAATTAAAAGAAAATTACAACTCAAATTTGAACTAATATTTACAATATGCGATCGAAATTGGGCAAACTGCAGTTGCGATTATGTCAAGGGGCTAAGTAAAGCTACGGTCCTTGACATTGATTATCGTGCTACGATAAACACTACCATTAAAATTGTATGGTTGTGTTGGTTATATGTAGATATGGACCTTCCTCTTCCCATTTTGATTCCTATGCATTGTGATGATAAGAGTATTATTCAAATATCTTACAACTTCGTATTCTATGAGTGGATAAAGCACATTAAAGTTATTGTCATCTCATTTACCACCTCCTTCAGCATAGCACTTTTTATTCCTTAGTCGATGCAGCTTGCTGACCCTTTCATGATGTCTCACCTATTCATGCTATTATGTTTAAGAGCTAAAGTTAATGTTATGAAAATAATATTACAAATTAGGCACTACTTAAACTAGTCCTAAATCAACTCCTCCACCCTCCACTCTCTCTGTACCATTTACACTTATCCCATCACCTTAAACCTTTCCTCCGTTTCCCCTCTATCTCTATCCATTACCAACCTTAAAGATCCGAGCCGCCACCCCTAGCTCAACTCTGCTAAATTGGACCACTTCCTTCACATGACTTCCATCTCCTCCCTTCACAATCTCTGACCAAGGTAGCGATTCACAAGAGAAGAGTTGCAAGAGGGTTTCTTGCACAAACGATGAGTCGTGTTATGGAGTGAGTAGGAGTGGAAGAGTTAGTGGTGGTTAATTTTTGGGTTTGTGATGGTTTTTTGGGCTGAATATGGAGAATATGTAAGGTTAGAGTAGTGATTGTTATCATTGGGAGATGGTTGTGATGGTGGCAGGTACGACTATAGATATGTAACAACAATAAAAATTAAAATAAAAAAAATACATACATTGTAACATGATTCGAATGTAAATTAACATAGATTGTAGTTAAATAATTGTAATTTATTCAGTGTAAGGTTTCTACAAAAAAAAAAAAGTTACATAAACATAAGAAATTATAGGAAATTGATAAGATACAGAAAATTACATATCAAATATATAGATTGAAACAAAAAATAAGAGATTCGAAGGACACCTAATTTTTTAGGATAGTTTCATCTTGTTTTTAACTTTACAATATTTATTGAGGAATATCGTTATCGTTTAAATTGAATTCCTCACAATTATATCCCCATAGTAAAAAAATAGATAATTTTGGAATCATCTATTAAAAAAGCAAGTATGAGTGACAAAATAAATTTATTGTAAGAGAAAAACATAGCAAATTTAAGCCAAAAAAAAAAAAACTAATTCAATGTTAAATAGGAGAAAAACGCAGATTCTCATTCAATAATTATGGGACGGTAGGTGGGGAGTCATGAAGTTTTATTTGTTTCTTTATATTGTCTTTTTATCAAACGTCATTCATGATAATATTACAACATTTTTTAAAGCGAATATCACTTAATAAATTTGTTTTTATAGGAATAAAATAAATTATCTATAAGGGGAAACTCCACCTAGAGTCTCCAACCCTTTTTAAATAGGGAAAATTGCACACCTTTTATTTTGTTATAGATTACACCCTAACCTTTCATTTTTTGGGCCACAGTCCCAAACCTTTATGTTTAACTGCAACATTAGTCCAGATCATTGATTTCGTCCATAATATCGTTAGTCAACGTTGAAATACTAATTTTAACCCAAATAGACAACTTAAGTGGAGGACAAATTTGTCAAAACAAGTTACCTAATTAAACAAAATGCCAAAATAATAATGATGATGATGATGATGATGATGATGATGATTGTCTTCTCCAAAAATTTCACCCCACCCCACCCCCCCCCCCCCCCC